>NC_028359.1:15814222-15824945 GCF_000741045.1 Vigna radiata var. radiata | reverse complement strand
AAAGTTCTACTCATCAATTCACTTCTAACACTAACTTTTCTTCAACTTTCTTTGCAAAAACGAAAATAAAACCTAAACCATCAACTCCAGCTCTATCCAGCCACCATAACAACACAAAATTCTAGTCCATTCCTTGTTTCAAACATCAAAAATGAAATGCAAGTAGAAAGGGTTCAAAACTCAAACACCCATACACCAACTCAAGCTTCTTTCACTCCAAAACCCATCAAGAACTTCATTTTCATCATCCAATCCAAGAAAACCTAAGTAAATACGAAAGTATGGCAGCAAATGAGTAGAAAAACGAAATATCTCTTCATCCAAACCAAAGACCCATCATGAAAATGCAAAGAAACAACCTCAAGCTCATACTTTCAACTTCAAATAGCAAGAAACAAAGTGGAATATGAAGGGTTTTCACCACCACCAAGCAAATACAATCAAGGTTGAAGCAAAAGAAGAAGAAAAACATGATCTTGTTCATCCCATAGCTCAAAGAAAATGAAACCATACAAGCTCCCAAGGAGGAAGTTCATGGAACCATGCAAAGTGTGAGAATATGAGAGCTTAGGAGAGTGTGGTCGGCCATTCCTCTCCAAATACCGTCCAAGCCTCTAAAATTGGTGGGGTCCACCTCTAAGAAACCCTAGGGTTTGGTGCCACATGTCCCACACATGGGTTTTTTACAAAAATGCCCCTAAAAGGGTCTAAAACACCTAATTCTAATTAAGGTCTTCTAGAAAACGAAATTACAACTTAATTAAAATGGAAATGACTAAATGTTGGGTCTTGAATGATCACGCCACCTTCCCTAATGCTCCAAATGATGTTTTCCAAAATTTCCCTGCAACCAAAATGCACTTAATCAGCTTAGAAAACCTAAATTAGCACAATTACGAATTTCTGACCACATTAAGCAGAATTCGAAAAACGGGGAAATAACAGACAATTAAACACAATTCCATGGTTTATTTACGTGCAATAAACTAAATATAGGTCAAGAAATAACCACTCATCAGGCTCCCCAGTGTGTCGTTGGTACTGACTTGGTTAGAATTTAATTTATGAATTTGATATGAATGGTTGTTTTTTTGGACTAATAACTGGTTAGGGGATTCTAAGAGTATTTTATCCAAGTGCTTGTGTGAGGAAGAGGGACTTTGTGACTTATGTGCCTGTGTAAGCGATTACAGACAGGCTGTAATCACTTACTAGTGCCTCTATACTCAAATTCCAACACTGCTCCTTCGCTCTGGTAGAGGGGCTCCCCAGTGTGTCGTTGGTACTGACTTGGTTAGAATTTAATTTATGAATTTGAGATGAATGGTTGTTGTTTAGGATCAACAACTAGTTAGGGGATTCTAAGAGTATTTTATCTAAGTGCTTGTGTGAGGAAAAGAGACTTTGTGACTTATGTGCCTGTGTAAGGGATTAGAGACAGATTGTAATTGCTTACCAGTGTCGCTGTACTGAAAGTCCAATGCTGCTCCCCTTCTCTTGTAGAAGGGCTCCCTAGTGTGTGGTTGGTACTGACTTAGTTAGAATTTAATTTATGAATTTGAGATTAATGGTTGTTTTTGAGGACTAACAACTAGTTAGGGGTTTCTAGTAGTGTTTTATCCAAGTGCTGGTGTGAGGAAGAAGGAGTTTGTGATTTATGTGCTTGTGTAAGCGATTACAAACAATTGTAATCTCGTACCAGTACCTCTGTATTGAAAGTCAAACGCTGCTCCCATGCTCTTGTAGAGAGGCTTCCCAGTGTCTGGTTGGTACTGACTTGGTTAGAATTTAATTTATGAATTTGAGATGAATGATTGTTCTTTTGGACCAACAATTGGTTAGGGGATTCTAAGAGTATTTTGTCTAAGTGCTTGTCTGAGGAAGAGGGTCTTTGTGATTTATATGCCTGTGTAAGCGATTACAGACGGGCTGTAATCACTTACTAGTGCCTTTGTACTGAAAGTCTAACACTGCTCCCTTGCTCTGGGAGAGGGGCTCCCTGATAACGGTTGAAAAACAGTTATTTTCATACTTGATTTTGATATTAAATCACACCCTTTATGGCTTAGAATTAGCTTGAAATCATGGATTTTTATTAAAGTTAGAGAATAAGTTAGTCAAAGTTTGTTTTCTTGGTTTTAATCTTGGTTTCCCTTAATTTTGTAGGTTTATTGAATGATTTGAAAGAAGGATTGAATTATCAAAGAGTTCCAGTGCAGAAAAGTCAACCAAAATGCAGAAAAGTCAACAGTCAACAAGAAAGTCAACCAGTCAACCAGAAAGTCAAGCAGTTGACCAGAGTGTAGTTGACCATCCCATAGCAATGAAAATAGGCGCTGAGCGGTCAGTTTTTGGCGCTGAGTGGCAGTTTTGGGATCTCAGCAGTCCTGCGATTATAGGGAAACCACTGAGGGGTCAAATTAGGGTCTGAGCGGTTGTTAGTTTTTATTTTACGGATTCTGTGATCTTTCTGTTATCTTTTTGGCCTATATATAGCTCTAGTGCGACTTCAAACCCTATTCTTTTGGCAAAGAGAAATGTCCAGAGCTATTCCACACACCTTGGAGGAGGTTCCTTGGATGCTTAGGCTCCAATCTACCAAGTTTAGGGTTATTTCTTCCATTCTTTCATTATTTTCATCTAGTTTCACAATGACAATGATGAACTAAACCCTTTGTTGTTGGGGAACAATGTAATCTTTTGAAACTCTCATTTATCCAAATTCTTATTTATTTCATATGCTTGTCATATACTTGTTTATCAATTGTTGGGTTCTCATTTATGCTTAAGGCTTTTATTGTTTAACTCATTCAGTAAAAGTGGTTTGTCTTTATTGATACGGGGACGTACGATAATGTCATGAACTGGTGAGAAATTCATTGATTATGCTAATACCACCTAGGGATAGGGGTAGGAGGATCAATTGTATTTTCCTTTCGTTCGCATTGCATTATTAGTTACTAGGGGAGGCTAGGGATGACAAGCCGATAATTAATAATAGGCTCTTTTCACCAAGGGATTGGTTTAACGGTAGGCTAGAATGTTTTCATGGCAATTGGATAAATAAGTGAAGTAAATAAGAAAAGTAGATATATGAGAGTGGATAAGATGAAATTGTAAATTGATTAAGTTTGACTTGATTGTTATGTTTATTTTTATTTTTTTTCTAATAAGTTTTTTCTAGGGTTTTGTGCCTAATGTTTGCAAGATGCAGTATGGACAAGAATTTAACTATATGGGCACTCAATTCTACCAAAATGCTTTCAACCACTGGTGGGAACCTCACTCATACATAGATCAAAGCCAATCTGGGTAAGCTAATGAGCAACAATTTACTCCACTTAAGAAAAATACAAATTCTGATGAACTTCTTCAAAGGATCATGAATTTGGAAGTATACCATGTCAAAAACAGAGGAGAATATAAAGAATGATGAACTTTTTCCGCGGGACATGTATACAAGATTTTCTTCTCATAGAAGCATGGAAGAGATGTAGCAATATCACTGGCAGCAACAATTCTCTTCACCAATAGAAACATGGGAGGAAGATCAACAACTATGTCATCAGATAGCTGATGTGACAGAACAAGTCAAAAGTCTTAATGAAAAATTCGACAAATTCTTTGAGAAGTATGATTCCAAGAGCTATGAGGTTACCTTTAGGAATTTGGAGATACAAATTGGTCAGCTATCTAACATTGGAGTTAACCCTACGGAGGAATGCCAAGCTACTAGCTCTGAAAGTGATAAGGTTGTTGATGAGGAGAAGATAGAGGATGGAAAGATAGAGATAAATGGGTAGAAAATAAAGGAGAAAAAAAATAGAGAGAAAGGAGGAGAAGATAGAGGAAGAAAGGATAGAGAAAAATGAGGAGAAGATAAAGGAGAAAAAAATGGAGAGAAATAAGGAAAAGATAGAGGAGGAAAAGATAGAGATATATGAAGAGAAGATAGAGGAGAAAAAATGGAGAGAAATGAGGAGAAGATGATATGATCATAGATGGGGCAACAATGAAGAGCTTTTAGAGTGACAAAAAGAATAAAAAAGAATAGTGTAGGTTTCATGGGCTTGTATTTTACCTTTTTTGCTTTCGTTTCATTTCTTGTGAGGAAACATTTATAAACTCTTCATTTTCCTTTAGTAAGAGCAATGTGGGACTTCACATAGCTTGAACATAAAAGAAAAGAAGAGTAATTCGTTTTCCATAGCTTGTAGTATAAGATAGCATAGTTAGCTTTCATGTTTTGAACTATAGGAGAACTAGTTGCCTTATAAACCCTTTGGAGTGGAGAGAATTGAGCAATGTGGGACTCAAAAGTCCCTAGAAGACCTGCAGCAGCTGATGGAAGGACTACACACTCAAAAGTCCCACATCTCCTAGATCTTGCATCCTAGCTCACTCCAAAGGTTATATAAGAAGGCTTAAGGGTCTCCTCTTTGTACCTTACTTTGAATCAATTGAAATTTGAGTTGATTTGCACTTTTGGAATCTTCTTTTGAGATAGTATTCTGTCTCCAAGTCCCTCTTTTGGGCAGACCTTATCTTGCTGAAGCAAGTGGCGGTCCTCTTTTGATGCTTATCTTGGAGCTTCCTTCAAGTGGCGCATACTCAAGCCATAAGTTTCCTCTTTCTCAATCTTTTCCATTTTTAATTTATCTCCATTTCTTGTATGCCATTTTAGAATATTCTCTCTCGGTGTGCACTTCCCCATCATGTGGTATCATGAGCCTTAGGTTTTTTATCTTCTTAGGAATTGCATGCTATAGTAGAATAACTTACATGTGCCTTAATTTCGCTCAGCCATTTTTTTCCGCCCAGCGTTAGCGTGATTTTTGTGTCAACTTGTATGCTTTTGTTTGAACTCATTTATTGTCCAAATTCAGTGCAATTTTGTTTCCTAGTTTCATCTGTGTTAGGAAAAATATCCAATAATTTATGTGAGCTAATTCCATCATTTGCTATGCGCATTTCATTGTTTTTGTTCATTACTCATTTTCCGCACATAGTAAAACGCTGTTTCTAGTTCCATTTTGTTTGATCCAGTTTGAGTTCATTTTTAATCTGTTTTGTGTGTAATGTTTTTTAAAAGTTTTGTATGGATGTCTACTTTCATACCTAGTTTTTACTTTGTTCCAATTCATTTTGTACTATTCGCAATAAATTGTTTTCTCCACTGTGTTAGTCTAGTGCTTACTGTTTGAGTGACTTCTAATCTGTTTGCATTGTTTGCTTGCTGTTTGGTACTTGTGGTGGCTGGAATTGATCATTGGACAGGGCTAGAACCTCCCAACACTCTTAAGCATGGAATCAACACTTCAAATCCAAGCTTGGAGGTGCTGAACCGTGGCTGTCCAGAGCCTTGTGCTAGTACTCATTTCTTCAAACAGTAACAATGCTCTTGGAGGTCTTCAACAAGTAGGTGTCCTTATTCCATTTTGTTACTTGTTCCAGCTTTATTTCCTTGTCCTAGCTAGTTTTTATATGTCTTTTCTTGCTTGTTACCTTTGATTTGAGTCATATGTTTGTTCCTCTTTAGGAGTTTTCTAGAGTATTTTTCTGAAATTGTATAGCTAAGAGTATTTTTATATCTCTTTGATTGTATGCTGAATTGAGCTTGATCTTTATAGGATTTAAGTGTGTGAACCTTGGTTATATGTTCTGTATCCATAGAGGCATCCATCGATTCTATTTGGCATATTAATCAAACACACTTAATGTGTTAAAAGTAGCTTGGCCGAGACATTCCTTGCAGCCTACACCAAAATAGAGAAAAAAAAAATTTGTATTTGATGTGCATGCTTGCTGGCTGAGACATCTTTAGGTCTTTAGTGTGTTTGAGCATTCTTTTCAAGCCTCTTTTATCATTTAAAATACAGAATATATTGTTTTGAGGTGTGCCAAAATTATTTCCAGCATTAATTTGGTCTTGCTCTTCATGTATACTTAGTATGTTGATGTAAATTTGCTTCTAGGTTGTGTGATTTTCTTTGCTGTCTTGTTCATTTTGTGCCACTGTTTTGACTCTTATTTCTTGCTGTTTTGTCTCTTAAAAATCTTTAGCTTTCTGCCACCTTGTTTTGTGCCAAGTTTCTTGATTTTTTAGGTTCAAATTTCATCATTTGTCTTGAAGTTTTCATTCATTTTTTGACTTCTACCATGTGCTGTCTTGATTTGGCTCCTTTGCATTGAGAGTGGATTGTACATCTTTCCATTTGCTTTAGACTTGAGTTGGTACTCTCAAATTGGACTTGTGAGACATTGCCCTATTTTTGAAAGAAGGGTGCAACCCTTACCCTGTTTTTGAGCCATTTTACCGTGAGTTTTGAGCCATTTTTCCTTGCATTCTTCGAGTGACACCGTGAGTGTGCTGCTGTTTTGTGGGTGCTATTTTGGCCGGGTTTCTCCACCATTTCTAACTTGTTTTGTGTGTAGTTTTTGCTGCTGTTTGCCTTACCATGTCTGCAGGTTCCATCCGTGCTTCATCCAATGGAAGTGCTTCTAGCAAGCTTGATTTAATGAAGGCCTTCCAACAAATGCAACATCAACTTGATTCTTTTCAAGACATGAAACATCAACTTGATGCCATTAGCAAATGGCTGAACACGGAGGCAAAGGCCAAAGGAAAGCAATCTCATGGTCATGATCATGGCTCTTCCAAGCAAAAGCAAAAAGACATAGCTTTGGATCCAAACCTTGCAATGCTAAAGTTGACTTTGCCAAGTTTCAAGGGAGAGGCCGATCCTAGTGTATTTTTAGATTGGATAGCTAAAGTAGAGCACATTTTTGACTTGTATAGTGTAGAAGGACATTTGCGTTTGAAGTTAGTTTGTTTAGCTTTAGAGGGACAAGCCAAACAATGGCTATGTAGGAGATACTTAACCATGGCCTCACCCGCGAGTACATGGGAACATTTTAGGGACATTTCGTACGAACGTTTCGTACCTCCATACTACCATAGGGACCTCTTGATTAAGCTCCAACGGCTTACTCAAGATAGACGAAGTGTGGAGGAGTATGCTCGCGAGCTCGGAGTGCTCCTACATCGTGCTAACCTTAAAGAAAATAATCATGAAAAAATAGTTAGATTTATTAGTGGAATTAATAGCAACATCCAAAATATAATTGAATTCCATGATGATGAGACTTTAGGTGTAGTGGTTCGTAGAGCCATGAAAGTAGAGAAGAAAATCTTGAAAAAAGAAGCGTGTCACAACAAAATTTCCAAATCATCAAGAGATGTTTTCTACAAATCCTCATCATCAAAGGATAAAACCAAGGATGTTTCTAGGGAGGCCATTAACAAATCTTCTTCTAACCATTCCTCCTTCCCACCTCAATCTCCTTCTAGACCAAGTCACATTAAATGTTTTAAGTGCTTAGGTCATGGTCACATTGCATCTGCATGCCCAAACAAGAGGGCAATGTGCATTCGAGGAGAAGAGGTTGTCATCGATGACTCTCCTCCTTCTTCACCTTCACACACTTCTCACTCTTCTTCTTCCTCTAGTGGAGATGAGTACAAGGTTCCATTTGATGGCGACCTACTAGTTATAAGACGTCTCTTGGGTCAAGTCCATAAGGAATTTGACACAACTCAAATAGAAAATATTTTTCACACTAGATGTCTTATAGCTAGCAAGGTTTGCTCCATGATCATAGACGGGGGAAGTTGCACTAATGTGGCTAGCACATGCGTAGTGGACAAGCTCAAGCTACCCATCATAGCACATGCCAAGCCCTACAAACTTCAATGGCTAAGTGAGGAGGGTGAAATCTTGGTAAACAAGCAAGTCCATATTTCCTTTTCTATTGGCAAGTATCAAGATGAGGTTCTTTGTGATGTTGTACCCATGGAAGCAACTCACATTTTATTAGGAAGACCATGGCAATTTGATAGAAATGTTCAACATGATGGTCTTACTAATAGAATGTCTTTTACTTACCAAGGGCGCAAGGTAGTCTTAAAACCTCTAACTCCAAAGGAAATACATGAGGACCACCTCATCATGAAGTCCAAGAGAGGTGAAGAAGAGGAGAAGGTCAAACTTAATTGTCTCATTTATCATAAAGAGGTCCTTCAAGATAGAAAAGAGGATAGAGAAACAACAAAAAGGATAGAAATAGAGGAGAGAACAAAAGAAGAAAATGAGAGGAAAGAAAATGAGGAGAAAGCAACAAAAGAAAAAGAAGAAATTGTGAGAGAAAAGGAGAAGGCAAATGTCCTAGTCACAAAGGAAGTGTTACTACATGCACCTTCCACTCCCATCTTTCTACAGAATTCAAGCCATGACAGGGGAGTTTTTTCATCCTTCTACTTTTCTCCAATTATTAAGCTTTCTTCTTTTTCTAAAAGCTTTTGTGAACATATCCCACATTTCTCATCTCTTTTAACCACTTCTTCACACACCATTTCTAACCCACATCTTGAGTTAATGTATTCCTTTTTACACTTAACTCAAGACAAAAATAAAAATTTTTCAAAAGAAGGATTTTTGGTTTTCCCCAAGCAAATAAAGCCAATTTCAAAAAATCATTTTTTCAATGTTCCTTTTCTATATACATTGTTTGGTAAACATCAATTTATTCACAAAATGTTTGGTGTTTTTTGTAGGTTAACATTTGATCCAGGAGGAGTTTCCTTTGGATTATAAACAAATAAGTCATTAATCTCTCTTTGTGGTAGGTTTTTCAAGATTCGAGGTTGAATCCTCTCCAACCTAGGGGGGATGATATGATCATAGATGGGGCAACAATGAAGAGCTTTTAGAGTGACAAAAAGAATAAAAAAGAATAATAAAGGTTTCATGGGCTTGTATTTTGCCTCTTTTGCTTTCGTTTCATTTCTAGTGAGGAAACATTTATAAACTCTTCATTTTCTTTTATTATAAGCAATGTGTGACTTCACATAGCTTGAACTTAAAAGAAAAGAAGAGTAATTCGTTTTCCATAGCTTGTAGTAAAAGATAGCATAGTTAGATTTCATGTTTTGAACTATAGGAGAACTAGTTGCCTTATAAACCCTTTGGAGGGGAGAGAATTGAGCAATGTGGGACTCAAAAGTCCCTAGAAGACCTGCAACAGGTGCTGGAAGGACTACATACTCAAAAGTCCCACATCTCCTAGATCTTGCATCCTAGCTCACTCCAAAGGTTATATAAGAAGGCTTAGGGGTGTCCTTTTTGTACCTTACTTTGAATCAATTGAAATTTGAGTTGATTTGCACTTTTGCAATCTTCTTTTGAGATAGTATTCTGTCTCCAAGTCCCTCTTTTGGGCAGACCTTATCTTTCTCAAGCAAGTGGCGGTCCTCTTTTGATGCTTATCTTGGAGCTTCCTTCAAGTGGCGCATCCTCAAGTCATAGGTTTCCTCCTTCTCAATCTTTTCCATTTTTAATTTCTCTCCATTTCTTGTATGCCATTTTAGAATATTCTCTCTAGGTGTGCACTTCCCCATCATGTGGTATCATGAGCCTTAGGTTTTTGATCTAAGAAGTTACATAGCACCCAACAATGAAATTTAATCTAAGAAGTCGATTGTTGATCAAATTCGTTGCGGAAGTTAATAAGTTGTTCCTCCATACTTCCAACTCGACTTTCAATTGTGTCTAATCTATCGCCCATGAACATGCAGGGATCTTGTATTTGTGTGATTACTTCACTCAATGTGGCAGAAGAGGATTGATCTGGAATTGGAGACAGTTGTCTTTCTTCGTGTTCTTCATTACCAACATGTGGTTCTTCATTACCTTCATCTTCTGCATTGTCAACATCATCTTTGTAAACCCATATTCCTTCAAAAAAAATTTCATCACCCATTGATGTTAAAACATCGAAACCAATCCTCTGTTTACCCTTGACTTGGGTTAAAGGATCACTTTGTGTAGGGACACCAAAGTGTTCCATGAATGTGGTAATTAGATGTGGATATGGGAGTTGGGCATTGTCCCTTGTAGCCCTTTTCATCCTGTTTCGAATGACATGGCCCCAGTTAATCTCAACAGAATTCATCAATGCCCACATCAACATAATGTCCTCCTCCGTTGCCTGTGCAACATTCGTTGAGCGAGGAAGTAAGATCCGACAAAGTACATACTGAAGTATCCTACATTCAAACTTCATACGCCCGACCAATAATCTACCTCGATTGATTAGACCTGGACGTGGTTTACAAATCAATTGCCTAGCAGTAACATAATTGTATTCCTCTTTCCACTCGTCAACAAGGTTTCCTTCAAAACGAACACCAACACAAGCAATGGAAGTTAGTTTATGAGATAGAGAAGGTTTGATAATGATTTTGACATTCTTAACCTCGGTTCGAATGACTCCAGATTCTGATATACGCATATTGCTGTAGAAAACTCAAACTAATTCGGGGTAGTAGTGGTGTCTATGTTGACGGATTGGCAAGTGTACCAAATCGTATAAGTAATATAAATGGTAAGACCAAGTATCGTTTTCCCAAGAGACTCGAAAGGCTTTCTCGTTCACGTGAATTAAAATAATAAGACTTGAAAATAAATATTAACAAATTGGATTTGAGAACAAAAATATTAACCTGCAAAATAAAGTTGATTCAATTGACAAAAGAAAACAATGGATGAATGGATGTTNTTGGGGGTTTACAATTTCATCTAATCCGCTCTCTCTTATCTACTCCTCTTAAATATCAGTTTGATTAATTAATTGTTATGCAACTTTCTTAGCCTACCCTTAACCC
>NC_028359.1:15808782-15813268 GCF_000741045.1 Vigna radiata var. radiata | reverse complement strand
GTAATTCGGTCCAAATTGACATATGAAAATAACTGTTTTTCAACCTTCATCAACACCCCAAACTTAGAATTTTGCTTGTCCTCAAGCAAAACAAAACAAAACAGCACACAAAACAAATCTTGGCTTTATACTGTTTCATCCAATGCTTCAACAATCCCAAGGTACATGACAAAACTACTCAATTCAATATTCTCAGTGAAATCCAAAATAAGATGCATGCATGCTTTCAATTCAGAGATTGCACAACAGATGTTATACATTATGAATGACCAATCCACCAAGCAAAAATGCACTCATGAAAATCAACAGTTCATACCAAGCAAGTGTTTCACTCNATCACTCAAGTGTTTAAGGTGACACTCCACTCTTTGTTGTTCACAAGTTACATGAAACAAAATTGCCATTCATCTCAAACAATCAACATCTTTACATGCAAATGTCATCAAAAGGACTTTTCCAAGGCTTGTAATGAGGTTGGGTTAACAAGAAGAATTGGTTTTTCTAGAATGCAAAATCCTTGAGTCAAGAGAGCTATCAAAATATTCAACAATTAAGCACAACTCTCTCACCAATGTCTCTCATTCCCAACTTTTTTTCCCTTTTCTTTTCTTTTTCATTGAGCTCATCTTCATGCTTTTCTTCTTTTCTTTTCTTTTACTCATGATTTTTTTTTCTTTTCACAACATTTGAGCTCAATGTTTTTCACTTGCTTTTTCAATTTTCCCCCGTACAACCCCAAACTTGAACCTTTTCATCACATACAATTAAGCTCATCCCAACTCAAGGTAAAGAATTTCAAAACAAGGGTTCACATATTGTTTAAGGCTAAGGTTCAAAAACGGTAAAATATTTTCAAGAACTTTGGGTGAAAATTTGGCTAGAGANGGGTTTTCAAAAATGGCCTTGATCNTATGACATTCACATGCAATTCAATCGATCATCAAGATTAAGGCAATATCATCCCTATTTTCCTGTGAACACTGCATACAACAATAAAAACTATGGAGCTCAAAATCTCACACACCTTTCTCACACAAAATTCATTCATACACCCTGCCTAGCATCATGACCACAATCATAAATTCATCACACATCTATTTCCTGGATATCAACATGCATTACAACTCAATTCTCATCTACATCAAATAATCATCAAATAGATCCATCATGCACGTCAGTCAGTCAAACATTTTCAGAACAAGAATTAAAGCCAAAAGTACACACCAAAATTAAAATTCAACCTATTCTAGGAATTTAAAATGCAAAAGTGTAAGAAGAAATCTAGGTTGCCTCCTAGTAGCGCTTGTTTAACGTCACGAGCCTGACCCAAACCTGTTTGGCACTTGTCAGTAAGTGCACTTCCTTCCACCACCCATCAGTAGGTGTACCTTCCGGATATCCTTCAGTGGATACCAAAAATTTAGCATCCCTCAGTAGATGCTACCCAAAATTGTTCAGAAAATTCAAAAAGTACATGTTCCAACGAAAATAAAAATGCAAAACTGAAAATGAAAATTGTTCTTAAAAATACAAAAATTGATTTCCAGCAAGTTCAACTCTTCTTCTTCACGTTGGGATATTCATCGTCCCAACGGCACACTTTTCTTCGGTCAACCTTCTTGATCACTGTGGAATATGGTCTTTGAATTTCCACCATTCCTTTTTCCTTCAACCTCCTGTTGACAATCCGCTTCTTGTTTTTGAATCGCACTGAAAAGCCTCGCAGGAATGATGTCTCCTCTGAAGAGGTTGACTCCTTCTTGCACATTTTAATTTTATTCCTCCATCATGGATACGTATAACCATCTTGGAAGTTCGCATGAACGGTCTTCCTAAGATTAATGAATTTTTTCCTTCATTGGTCATATCCACAACTATAAAGTCAATAAATAATTCCAACTCATCAGTCCGCACGATTGCATTTTCCACCACTCCAACAGGTTTCTTCATAGACCCATCTGCCACTGTCAAAATCACTTTAGTAGGCTTTAATTTTACCCCTTTTATCTTCTTGAAATCACTAAGAGGCATCAAATTAATGCTTGACCCTGAATCAATCAAAGCCTCTCCTAAATCCACATCATTGATGACGCAAGGAAGGGTCAAAGCTCCTGAATCCTCTAGTTTCTGTGGATGGTTCTTCTTCCTGGGTTTTGCCAACTGCTCCTGATTTTCTTCATAGCCCAGATCAAGTAACTTTCCCAGATAGTACTTGATCTTCTCATCACATTCAAATTTTTGTGAAGATGTTCTAGGATTAATGGGTGCCTCATTGAGAATCTTGCGGAGTGATTCTTTAATATCTTCCTTCTCCTTTTCTCTTTCTGCTTTCTTCTCTTCGCCTCTCTTATGCTCAGTGTAAATCCTTTCCTCCTCTTCGTCCTCACTGCTTCCGATCTCAATTGTTTCCTCCTCTGGCTTCCTTTTTCCTCCTGTTGTAACAACTTTGCACTCATCTTTTGGGTTAACATCAGTATTAGCCCGAAATTGATGTTTCTCTGTGGTTTCAACCCTCTTAGACAGTTGTCCTATTTGTGTCTCTAGTGATCTAAAGCTGGCCTGATCACTCGCTTGTTGAGACTCATAGACTTTCAAAAATTTATCAAACCTGTCAGTTAATTCTTTGATTGTCTCAGTCAAGCTGCTTACCTGCTCCCATAAGGGAGAAGGTTGCTGCCGGAAGTTACTTACTTGTCCCGATGAATTGTTCTGGCTCTGCCCAATACTTGGATTATTTTTCCAACCTTGGCTCGAATTACCATGGTTGAAATTTCCTTGCTTGTACTGAAATTGGGCCCCCATATAATTCACATCCTATTGCATCTCCTCCATAAAAGCACATTGACCATTAATATGGTCACCACCGCATAAATCGCAAAGTTGTTGAGCCTGAGAAATATTTTTAAGTCCCCGAGGAAGTTCGGAGAGGACCTTTGTCAACTTGTCCAATTTCTTGCTGAGGAGGTGATTTTGTGCAACTGCAGCGTCTTCAGTAGGAAGATGCGATAGTCCTCCTTTTTGCGTGCCCCTCTCACTCTGCGACACTTCATTTAAAGCCATCTCTTCAATCAAGTTGTACGCCTCATCTTCTGTTTTTCTATTAATACTGCCTCCAACTGAGGCATCTAACATAATTTTGGAATGAGCGCGCAAACCTCCAAGGAACGCAAGCAAGTATGAAGTTTTATCGAACCCATGAACTGGGGTCGCCCTCAATAAACCTTTGAATCTATCCCATGCTTGCCTGAGAGTTTCCTCCATCCCTTGATTAATCTTTAGAAGTGGGAAGAATTTAGTAACAAATTGTTGGACCACTGCTTCTCAAGTCCTAAATGTTCCTTCTGGGAAAGAATTTAACCAGTCTTTTGCGTTTCCTCCAAGAGAGAAAGGAAACAAACTAAGTCTGACTCTGTTGTCCGTCACTCCAGTTATCTTTACCGTGTTGCAAATTTCACCAAAGATTGTCAAATGCTTGTAAGGATTTTCATTTGACAACCCACGAAATTTGTTGTTCTGGACTAACTAGATGAGCGCCGGACTCATTACCATGCTGGTTGTGTTGTCTGCTGGAACTGCAATGCTGTTGAAGTTCAAGGGGCCAACTGTATTAGCTGCGTCCCCTAAAGTGCGTCTAGGAGGAGGTTGGTTGGCCATCTCCTCAAGATCTGGTGCAAAAGTCTCAAGTGAAGACTGCGAAGTAGCTTCTGGAGAAAGAGATCTCTCACGTGAAGGACGTCTCTTTCTCCTCTCGTCTGGTAAACCTTCTAACAGAGGTTGCTGGTTTTTCCTGCTTCTAGTATGTATTGTTTCCTGCATACACAAGAAACACACCCTAAAAGCACTTTTATAGAAAAATAAAACAAAACGCAATTAAAGAAAAATAAAACAAAAATAGTTACAACCAAGTCAAATTCAATCAATTCACACTATTAGAAAAATAAACCTCGAGTCCCCGACAACGGCGCTAAAAACTTGTTGACGAATTGACAACTGTACCAAATCGTACAAGTAATATAAATGGTAAAACCAAGTATCGTTTTCCCAAGAGACTCGAAAGGCTTTCTCGTTCATGTGAATTAAAATAATAAGACTTGAAAATAAATATTAACAAATTGGATTTGAGAACAAAAATATTTAACATGCAAAATAAAGTTGATTCAATTGACAAAAGAAAATAATGGATGAATGGATGTTGTTGGGGGTTTACAATTTCATCTAATCTGCTCTCTCTTATCTACTCCTCTTGAATATTAGTTTGATTAATTAATTGTTATGCAACTTTCTTAGCCTACCCTTAACCCGATCCCTCGGCGAAAAGAGCCTAATATTAATTACTGGCTTGCTATCCCTAGCCTCCCCTAGCAATTAATACTGCATTATAAACGAAGGTTAAAAGCAATTGATCGTCCTACCCCTATCCCTAGGTGGTATTTCAAAATCAAGGAATTACTCACCAGTTCATGTCATTACTGTACGTCCCCATATC
>NC_028359.1:15803267-15808092 GCF_000741045.1 Vigna radiata var. radiata | reverse complement strand
CGACCTGTATCTTCAACTCCATTCTTCACTTTCTCAAAATAGCTACAAAACAATGCAAAACAAGCATAATATCGCTAAAAATAGCTTTTGACTCTCTACAGACTCATTTATTGAGTTTTGCTTGATTCTAGGCTCATTCCAAGTAGTAAAGGGCGTAATTCGGTCCAAATTGACATATGAAAATAACTGTTTTTCAACCTCCATCAGTCTATAAGCGACAAAATCATTTAGCCTAGCCTTTGTCAAAATGTCGTAGAATTCAAATTCCCCTGGTTCGAAAAACACGTCGTCAAGATACTTCCTTTCAATGATTGGACGCTCAAAGAAATGTGCAGAGAACCTTTCATATTGCTCGTCGTTGGAGAATAATTCGTTACTTGTTAATGGTGGCGACAATGGAGGGGATGGTGGTGGGCGACTTCGACGTCCCCCTGTGGAAGAGGAAGCCCTAAGTTTCTTATGAGCATGATCTGCCATTAATGGTGTTTAGGGTTTTCAAAGGGGATTGGAGGTTGTATGTGTTAGGGTTCATGAACGTTTTCATTGGGGAAGTGGGTTACAACGCTATTTAATAACAATGAGGTAGTGAGTGAGGCAGGAAACCGTTTGGATGGACGTGCTATTAAACCTGGGTGAAGGGAAGTTATGATAAAATGATGGAGGTTATTAAATGTGGGTGCAGCGCCACAGCATCTGTTGACAGACATGCTGCTGTAATCGATTACAACTGTCATTGTAATCGATTACCAGAGCAGTTAATGTCATATCATCTAATTCCAAAGATTAACCTGTGAACATTGTGTACAACTGATAATGGTCTAAAACCGTTATTTTCATGCTTAAATTTGATAGTAAAACACACCCTTTATGGCTTAGAATGAGCTTTAAATCAAGTAAAACACTTAGTTGTGTCTTATGAGAGTCAAAAGTTGGTTTTAGAGATATTATGCTTGTTTTGTATTGTTTTGCAGGGTTTTTAGATGAATTAAAGGTGGAAGTGAAGTAAGGTGGACTTAGACCCATGAAAGAAGGAGAAAAATGATGAAAAAAAGGGTCAAGCAAGCCGTTGAGCGCCAGAATGGTCCGCTGAGCGCTCAGAGCGATTAGAGGGAAACCGTTCAGTGGCAAAACTGACCGCTGAGCGGTCAAAGCGACACAAGGCAAACCACTGAGCGGTGAATTTAGGCGCCTGGGCGGTTGCCTATTTTTTTAGCCAAATTTTGTAAATCTTTTTGTAATCTATCTGTTATATTTTTTGGCTTATATATAGCCCTAGTGCAAATTAGAAGGTGATTCTTTAGGCATAGAGAAACGTCTAGAGCTATTCCACACACCTTGGAGGAGGTTCCTTCGATGCTTAGGCTCCAACAAGTTTAGGGTTATTTCTACCATTCTTTCATCATATTTCATCTAGTTTTACCATGACTATGGTGAACTAAACCCTTTGTTGTTGGGGAACAATGTAATCTTTTGAAACTCTCATATATTCAAATTCTTATTTATTTCATATGCTTGTCATATACTTGTTATGAATTGTTGGGTTCTCATTTATGCTCAATGCTTTTATTGTTTAACTCATTCAGTAAAAGAAGTTTGTCTTTATCGATATGGGGACGTACGGTAATGTCATGAACTGGTGAGAAATTCCTTGATTATGCCAATATCGCCTAGGGATAGGGGTAGGACGGTCAATTGTATTTGCTTCCGATCGCATTGCATTATTTGTTACTAGGGGAGACTAGGGATAGCAAGTCGGTAATTAATAATAGGCTCTTTTCACCAAGGGATTGGGTTAAGGATAAACTAGAAAGTTTGCATGGCAATTAGATAAATAAGTGAAGTAAATAAGAAGAGTAGATATATGAGAGTGGATAAGATGAAATTGTAAAACCCAACAACACCATTCATTCATAGTTTCTTTAAACCAATTGAATCAACTGCATTGCATGTTTATTTTTGTTCTTTGCATATAACCACCAGATTTATTCTTCTCTCAAGTCTTACAAGATTTGTTTACATGAAAGTTAAGGCCTAAGAGTCCTTTGGGAAAACAATACTCCGACTTACCCGTATATATTACTTGATAACGATATGGTACACTTGTCAGGGACTTAACAACAACAGTTTTGAAAAAGATAACGAAATAAGAAATGATTTAATAATAACATACATCAACATTGTGAGTTATCAAAATTATTATGAACAGCAGATAACAATAACATAAACCCAAGTGGAGCCATTTCAGATAGTTGTGAAACTTCTTGCGTTTTGGTTGAATAACGAAGGACCTCTTCAGATTGTGTAACAGTACATGTTGTTGTTTCCTGAGATCACAGACCAACATATATCAGCACCATGTCACAAAAATAATGCATGATTATAGTTTAACATGAATGAAAGTACTCACATTTTGTTGAAGCGTTGTTGTTGAAGCATGTTTCCTTGAAGCGGTTTTCCTTTTTCCACTTAGTGTTTCAACACTTGACTTCAATCTGTTAGTTCTTGGTCGGGCTTTACGCTTCACCGCTACGGGACTGTGAACAAGTACATCACTACTTCCACATGCGGTGTACGATGGAGTATCGATCATGGGATTGTCATACTTGAGTTGTCCTCCCTCACTTATTATGTTATTTCGTAATTATGTAGTGACTCCAAACTTTTTACCAAGACAATTCAATTCTTTTTTCCAATTCATGAGATGCAGATTCAGATTCACATGCAGCCTCAACTATGTCATAGAACCGCTTACACAACGATTGGTATCTTTGCATCTTGGGTTCCTGATGCAAAGAACTGTAAGTTGCTCTAATCAATGTGTGCTTTCTTCTGATATTTTTACTCCAACGGCGGAGAACATATTTGGAGGGAACATTTTTTGCATCTTCCTAACCGAGAACTAATAGGCAATGCCGACAAATAATACCTCTAAACTCAAAGAGTAGGCAAGAGCAGCTTGTATCATTTGTAAGAGGATCAAATTCAACACAGTAATATTTGGCGGCACATATTCCATCCCACATGCACTTGTTAGAAATACAGTCCTACACCATGTCTTTGATGAAACAATTCATCTTGGACCGAAACTCAGGCTTTACTTCCTCAAATTTTGCATATGTGTACTGAACTTGAAATTGTCTTTCAATAAGTGATTGACACCCACATGCAACCATGGTATTGAGGGAAGAGAAGTCGGATTCTATTTCTTTTTGGGCTTTGAATTTAAGAGCATTATCGTACTGAACCACAAATTGTTGAAGTGTCGTATTGGAATTAATGAATCCATCAAAGAATGCATTCATTCCCTCGCTTCTCTGAGTTGTGGACATACCAGCCCAAAAATGATTCTTCAAGTAGCAAGGCACCCACTTGTGTCTCTCATTGTAAAAATTACATAACCGTTCATTATTTTCTAAGTTGTGTTTTCTAAGTAGTTCTTTCCAACCAATTTCAAAGTCTACTGTAGAACAATAGTCATAGACAAACACTTTGATATCACTCTTGATACCAACATAATTTTTATACCCTTGCAACTTTCCAGGTATCTTTTTCATTATGTGCCACAAACACCACCTATGCTTTGTTGTGGGGAAGACTTCTTCAATTGCATTAGCCATGGCCCTACATTGGTCAGTTACAATACCGTCTAGTGCCTTGTTGCCCATGCATCTTAACCAACTTAGGAATAACCACACAAATGACCTAGTGTCCTCTTATGAGAGTAATCCCCAACCAAGTAGGATGGACTTTCGATGATGGTTTACTCCCACAAATTGAGCAAATGGCATATCATATTTGTTGGTTAAATAAGTGGTATCAAAAGACACAACATCACTGAATTCCTCACAAGCAGCTCGGCTTTTAGCGTCCGCCCAAAATACACTAGTAATTCTATTTCCTTCATCCATTTCTAGGTCATAGAAGAAATCATTATTGAGGTCTCTTATTTTTGAAAAGTGACGTAGCAGCGCTTGACCATCCCCCTCCTTACAATCTGACCTTCTATGTTGACCAATGAAGTTCCTACCATCTCTCTCCATAAATTGCATATTTTCATATCCACCAGCTTCACCAACCATGCTAAGGAAACTCTTGTTAATACGTACACTGGCATCATCGTTAACTTCCAATGTGTGCTTCGCACATGTTCAATTTTCTATTGGCACGGATTAGATTTGAGGTTTGTGCACAAAGCTCATGACTGTGCTCTACAACTACAGTCCTTACAACCCATTTGTCATTGATAAGTTGTCGTTGAAGCTATCAAATTAATACTACTTTTCAAGGCAACTTCAGTATTGCCTAGTAGTATTCAAGAAAGTAGATAGGGCTAAACTAACCCTAAGTCGCCTCCCAACGAACACAGAATTGCTTTCGAATATCTGAAACTTATGAATGTTATGCAATGCTTAAGAAAAAAAGTGAGAATGTTTAAAGGTTGTTGTAAAACAAATAGAAAACTTAAAAACAATTATGAAGAAACAGGATAATTCCACTGTTTTTCCAAAATAGATTCATCATCGGTTATTCACATATCATTGTTCAATTGATTATTGTTTAAGTTTCAAATTAATTAAAGTACATTCTTAATTAATTTGAGGGCGATCATGCAGTTAATCAAAGTACATTCTCAATCCAAAGCAAGACCTTTCTAGATTATTTACAATAAATTCAAACAAAGTACATTCTCAATCAAGTTTATTGTGTTTAATCATGTTTATTCTTAAATCTCTTAACCAAATTAAAAGTTAATCAATCAAAGTAAATTCTCAATTGATTTTAGTTGAAATTATTACTACCAACCAAAGTACATTCTCAATTGATA
>NC_028359.1:15789119-15803107 GCF_000741045.1 Vigna radiata var. radiata | reverse complement strand
AACGTAGAAACCCTAGAACTCATATAATTAATATGCATGTAGATTCAAACACATAATGATGCAAAAATCTTTGCTTTTAATATGATAGAGAGATGAAAGACATAGAGAGAGATAAACTTAAATCATTAATCAAAATAAACAATTGCATTAATTCACTTAACCTCAGAATCCATAATGAAATTATAGCAGAATAACCCTAGGAGCTTAGAAACACATAATGAAAGAAAAGTGAAAGCAGTGGTGGATGGATGAATGAATGAAGCTCTTTTTCTGTCTTCCCTGGGTCTCTTTATATAGGCTTGATTGGGCTTAGAATCTGAATATTCAGTTGATAGAATCTTTTATCTTATATCTTCTAAATAACTAAAAGATTTAGATAATTATAACATAATTTGGAAGATATTTTCTGTTGATATTCCCCAATTAAATTAATTCAACAACTGAATTTTATCTCTTAGCTTTTCTGAATTTTCCAAAATTGCACCATTACCCTGAACGTTTCTCTTTCTGCACTTTAATCCTTCCCTTCTCTTCAAAATTGCAAAAAGGTCCCTGTTTGACCAACTTTGACCAGGGAGTCTTATTGACCTGCTTTGACCAGAGGAATGACACATTCAATAATGTGCTGACACGTAGTAGCACCCTTCTACCCAAAATTAGGGTTTGCAATTGGCAGATTGGGGTGATCTTTTGTTGTGCCTGCGCCGCTTTTGAGAGACGAAGAAAACGCGACCTACTATCGAGAGGGCATCTTCTCTACAATGCAATTCTACAGATTTGGGAAAAACTTCGTGATGTTGTACTTGCTCGAAACATGGAGACGCGATCTGGATTTTTCTAATTTCTTGTTGTTTCTTTGATTTGCAGGTTGTGCGAAGCAAAAATAAATGGGTTCGAATGGAGGTTGGTTGGCTACGGTGGCTGATTGAGACGCTTGTGATGACCGGTTTTGGGGTTCTTGCTGTTTTTGTAATTGTAGTTCCGATGATGGTCAAGGATGGAGGATTTGTGGTGGCTAATGGCGACGGCGACCTTGCGGCATGTGGTGGTTGATGATGATGTTGGTTGGCGGCGTCATGAGGAGATGGTACATGATGACGGTTGAGGCGAAAACGATGACGAGGCCCGTGGAGGTGTTGCGGCGGCGTCTTGGGCGTTGATGGAGAAGATGAACCGGTGGAGATAGCACTGTGATTGACGGCGAAACCATGGTTGGTTGCGCGATGTGGTGGCCGACGTCTAGGTGGTCGCTGAAGGTCACTGGGTGGATGCCATGGAGGAGGCGGCGGCTAGGGTTAGGAAGAGGAATTAGGGTTTCTTCTGTGGAAGATGGTGATGATGTGGCAAGGGTGGTGATGTGGCAGCAAGTCATTGGCTGAATCTGTGTGTGGTGGATTGGCGACACGTGGGAACATCTGATGGACTCTAGTTTAGGAGGGGTAGGAATAGGAAACTTAGGAGGTGTAGGAGAAAAGGGTTACTGTTGGGCTTCAGTATTGGCCTGGTTTAGAACTGAGGGGTGCATGTAGGGAAATCTGGGGGTGCAAGGGTAAAAACTGACTGTTTGGCCCATCTATACATTATTTATCAAATAAAATCTGATTTTGGGCTTTAAATTGCAATTTGGACCAATAAAACTCTAACTTCAGCTGCACAAATAAATATTAGAACATCCAAGAATAATTTATGCAATTAAAATCACTTTTTAAGCCCTTTTTATTTCTAAACACGCTAAATCCAATAATCACAAATCCCCTACAAATCAATCATTTAAGCACAAATATCTTATCAAAAATTTTAATTTTAAAGCATAAATGTGAACATAAATATGCACTCATCAGTCATCTTTTCGAGCAATTGTTATTCCAGCAGGTCATTGATTAGTCTGACTAGGCAGAGTTTTCACTTCTGGACGAATGTTAGAAACATATTTACCTTCCCTTGAACATACCAATCTCAAGTAGTATACTTCGTTATTGTCGTCCTTTTTAGAAGTTCTTGTTCGAACACCAAAACTACATCTTTTTCCATAGTCAGAATAAAATTTGTTTGCTTCTTCCATAGTGTCAAAATACATGTTCAAAGTAGGAACCAACTCCAAACAACTATCATCTACAGTATTAAATTCCTCATTGCTTTCACCAAGCACAGTCATGTTCTCTAGACAACTGTCCATCCCTTTAATGTAATACCTGGCAATATGGCTAAATAAACAAATAAATCTAAAAACAAAAAAAAAAAAGAATGATAAATATACCAAGAAACTTGTAACAAATGGTTCCACTGATACAATGAACAGAATGGAAGGAATAAAAAATTTATTAATGGAACTTATATCCAGGTAAACTTACAGTTGAAGGCCTTCAATGAATTTACTCATCGTTTAATGTTGTTGTTGTGCTTCTGACCAACGACCAACAACCAAACAATGCCTTAAAAAGCTTATTTAATGCAAATGAAAGAAATAATCATGAAAGTGGACGTCCAGTGAGACGAAGCACAACTAATGCAAAAGTTGAAAGTTTGAAAGTTGAATGGTTTAAGGTACAAGCAATTAATGCAAAGAAGATGAAGCTCAACAAATGACCACTATGGATTATTATGTTTAAGGAAGGATGGAGCATTTAATGCATGTCATAAATTAGGTAGGGAAAAGGTACCAATTCGTGGAGTGTGCAAGTAACTTTAAATTTTCCCACATTAAATGCATCTTTCATTAAGGAAGCTAAAAGCTTTCCTATTGCATGGTAGGGTGTGAAAAAGTGATCTGCAGAATACTTTTCATGATATCTCCTTCATTAAATGCATGATAAAGGTGAAGAAGGAAAACGAAAATGTTATAATAGTAGGTAAATAAAAGGATTAATATTAACTTTTTCTTAAGCATTCAATAGTCATATCAATAATAAATTAATGTTAAAATATTATTTAAATAAAAAGTTAATGGTCATTTATTTTTTGTCTTTATATACGAACAAACTTTATGTTGTAGGAAGTAACTCTCATTTTCATTCCACACAACTTGTTCGAAGTAATGTGTATTCCTAACATGCTTTCATATGCTTACCTAATATCTTTTGTTAAAAATATTTATTCTTCTTTCAGATACAAAGACCATGGATGCTTGGGAAGGTCTTGATTTTGACGAGGACGTCCTTCAATCGTTCTTGAAGAAATGTGATAGTTCATCATCATTGATTCCTGGTCCGACTTGGAATGTCCAGGCAGCAATTATGAATAGGATAAGTGATGACCCACGTACCACCCAATAGTTTGCTGAGGAAGTTGCTCAAGCAACGTATGAAAGAGATTTTAATTCCAATGCATGGAAATGGGCTGAGATGTACATTAAACACCATGGTCAGTAATTCTATAAACTTTGTCATTGTAATTTTATTTTTACATGTTACTAAAATTAAGAGTCAAATGCAGATATTGTGAAAGATGGAGATATTCATAACGTCACTCACCTAGATACAGCAAAATCAGTCTTAGTGTTGCCACTTGTTGTTTGTATTGTTAAGGAGTGTCACCCTAATGGACTGGGTGATATGCTTGACTCTGAAGGCAATAATTAACCATAACATACACTTTGGTTCTTTAACTTAATGAAATGTTATATTTAATGTGACCAGGACCCTACTGCGACTATGAAGGCGTCCTTACATAAGAAAGTTCTTCAAGATCCAAATTTCGGTCCACATATCGGTCTTGGTCCCGTTTTGATACTTAACCTTGTAATCCATCTTATTTGTAGTTTTATTTATATTTGAAAACTTTTGGTATTGTTACTCATTATTTTCTTTTTTCATTTAGGTTTGTTCATTCAGTGCATTTCCCTCAAACTATTACGATAACATAGTGCTTTGAAATGTAATCAAAGTCTTTGCTGCTGACATATGTCCTCCCACAAAGGAACTCGTGATGGAGACACCCAAACAAGTAATTCGACCCATTCTACTAGAAGAACCAAACATGGCTGAAATTATGCGAAAATTGAGAAATCCATATCATCAACCATCAACATCAAAAGTACCAGACAACAACAATGGAGAACACTCTAAAGACAGTAATGCAATGTAATAATCTTTTCTAGTCATATTATTGGATGTTGACTTTCTATGCAGGTGAATTTTAAACGTTTAAGGATTAGTGTAGCAGTATTTACTCGGACTTTTATTTAGGATGACTCTAATATTTATTGGGATGACATTATCAACGTTTAAGATGACTATTGTAATTTCTAGTCATACGGTATTATGGTATCAATGTACACACCATGGACAAATGAATATGGAAAAAATGTTGAAGTGTTGTACTAAACTATGTATCTTTATGTTGGTACAATATTATATTTTACCAACTTGGATGAAATAGAAACCAATCAACTTGGATGAAATATTAAAAAACAACCAATCATCTCAAATTCATAAATTAAATTCTAAACAAGTCAGTACCAACCACACACCGGGGAGCCCCTCTACCAGAGCAAGGGAGCAACATTGGACTTTCAATATTACAGCTTGTCTGTAATCGCTTACATAGGCACATAAGTCACAAAGTCCCTCTTCCTCACACAAGCATTTGGATAAAATACTCTTAGAATCCCCTAACCAATTGTTGGTCCTAAAAAACAACCATTCATCTCAAATTCATAAATTAAATTATAACCAAGTCAGTATCAACCACACACTGGGAAGCCCCTCTACCAGAGCAAGGGAGCAGTGTTGGACTTTCAGTATAGAGGCACTGGTAAGAGATTACAGCCTGTCTGTAATCGCTTACACAAGCACATAAACCACAAAGTCCCTCTTCCTCACACCAGCACTTGGATAAAATACTATTAGAAACCCCTAACCCGTTGTTGGTCCTAAAAAACAACCATTAATCTCAAATTCATAAATTAAATTTTAACCAAGTCAGTACCAACCACACACTAGGGAGCCATCTACCAGAGCAAGGGAGCAGCGTTGGACTTTCAGTACAGCGACACTGGTAAGCGATTATAGTCTGTCTGTAATCGCTTACACAGGCACATAAATCACAAAGTCCCTCTTCCTCACACGAGCACTTGGATAAAATACTATTAGAAACCCCTAACCAGTTGTTGGTCCTAAAAAACAACCATTAATCTCAAATTCATAAATTAAATTCTAACCAAGTCAGTACCAACCACACACTAGGGAGCCCCTCTACCAAAGCAAGGGAGCAGCGCTGGACTTTCAGTATAGAGGCATTCGTAAGCGATTACATCCTGTTTGTAATCGCTTACACAGGCACATAAGTCACAAAGTCCATCTTCCTCAAACAAGCACTTGGATAAAATACTCTTAGAATCCCCTAACCAATTGTTGGTCCTACAAAACATCCATTCATCTCAAATTCATAAATTAAATTTTAACCAAGTCAGTACCAACCACACACTAGGGAGTGTCAAGCCACTAGCAAGTGTACCAGATCGTTATCAAGTAATATAATTGGTAAGCCCAATATCGTTCTTCCCAAAGGACTCTTAGGCCTTACTTTTCATGTAAACAAATCGCGTAAGACTTGAGAAAAGAATNAAGTTGGTGTTTGTATGCAAAGAACAAAAGTAAACATGCAAATGCAGTGATTCAATTGGCTTTGAAAAACTATGGATGAATGGTGTTGTTGGGGTTTACAATTTCATCTTATCCACTCTCATATATCTACTTTTCTTATTTGCTTCATTTATTTATCCAATTGCCATGCAAACTTTCTAGCCTACCCTTAACCCAATCCCTTGGTGAAAAAAGCCTATTATTAATTACCGGCTTTGTATCCCTAGCCTCCCCTAGTAACTAATAATGCAATGCGAACAGAAGCAAAATACAATTGAATGTCCTAACCCTATCCCTAGGTGTTATTAGCATAATCAAGGAATTTCTCACCAGTTCATGGTGAAACTAGATGAAAATAATGAAAGAACGGATGAAATAACCCTAAACTTGGTAGATTGGAGCCTAAGCATCCAAGGAACCTCCTACAAGGTGTGTGGAATAGCTCTGGACGTTTATCTCTGCCAAAAGAATAGGGTTTCAAGTCGCACTGGGTCTATATATAGGCCAAAAAGATAACAGAAAGATCACAGAATCCGCAAAATAAAAACTGTCAACCGCTCAGACCTTAATTTGACCGCTCAGCAGTTTCCCTATAATCGCAGGACCGCTCAGCGCCCAAAACTGCCACTCAGAGCCAAAAACTGACCGCTCAGCGCCCATTTTCACCGCTCAGCGCTGGTCCACTACACTCTGGTCAACTGGTTGACTCTCTGGTTGAATGGTTGACTTTCTGGTTGATTGGTTGACTTTTCTGCACTGCAACTCTTTGATAATTCAATCCTTCTTTCAAATCATTCAATAAACCTACAAAATTAAGGGAAACCAAGCATAAAACCAAGAAAACCAACCTTGACTCTCTTGTTCTCTAACTTAATAAAAATGCATGATTTCAAGCTAATTCTAAGCCATACAGGGTGTGATTTAATATCAAAATCAAGTATGAAAATAATTGTTTTTCAACCGTTATCACAGCCCCAAACTTAGAATTTTGCTTGTCCTCAAGCAAAACAAGATGTAACTCAGTTTTTAAACAATTAATACAATGGATTAATACTTTCCAAAACTCTTTCATCCAAAACAAGTAATCACTCTCAGCTTATCATAAAAACATCAGTCAAGATGTATAGATGCATTACTTCCATTAAACTCAATATGGTGGTCACATAATCCCAGTCTTTCCAACAGATGCTATTATCATGAATGACCAATTAACCAAGCACAAATGCAATCGTGTATAATTGGAACTTCTCCTCACCAAGGAAAGTATTTCACTCAAGCACACAAGTGTATATTAAGGTGACTCATACTTTCTACTATTACAATGTCACACAAATTAACTTTGCCTTTCATTTAACCACAATCAATCATGCTCACAAGCAAGTTATCATCACAAGGACTTTTATGTCTTCTAACGTGGTTGGGCTAGGAAGAACATTGGTTTTTCTAGATCACAAAATCCTTGAGTTAAGAGAGTTATTCACATTTATAATTTAAGCACAAACTCTCTTTAAACAACCAATCTCACTCATTCCCAACTTTCCCTTTTCTTCTCATTTTATCTTTTTTTTTTCTTTTCTATCTTTTTTCATTTTTTTATGTTTTGCTCAACACATTAGCTCAATGCTTATATTTTTCTTTTTCAACTTTTCCAACAGCCCCAAACTTGAACCTTTATCAATACCCAAAATAATTCTCAACTTAACTCAAGGTAAAGATTTGCAAAAGGGTTTTCACATATTGTTTAGGGCTTAGGTTCAAAAAGGGTAGAACACATTGTGCTCCTTTTAATTGGGACGAAACTTTTTGCATTGGCTAGGAAAGGGATAAATCAAAAATGCCCTTGATCATATGACACATGCAAGCAAGTGATTTAGCCATAGAAACTTGGGCAAAGTCATTCATGCTTTCAAAGTAATAACTATCATTCAATCAAAAACTCTGGAGTTCAAAACCTCACATATGCTAATTTCAAGTTCCAATACATAGATACACATCCTGCTCAATATCACAATCACAATCATGTTATCATGCATATGTTCCTACATATTGTGAACCACCAACTGTATATAGCATCTCATATATCATCTCGACATCAATTAATACAAAAGCCTCATTAAGCATACTTATCACAAATCATCATCAACCCATTGCATTAGATATAAGTTTTAAACCAAGTACATCAACACCTATTCTAAAAATAGAAGCAAATATAACATAATTCAAAAAGATAAGTTTAGAAAACTGGGTTGCCTCCCAGGTAGCGCTTGTTTAACGTCATTAGCTTGACCCGATAAAGTTCAAGCAACCATCAGTAGGTGTTGATACTCCCTTTGCTTGATATTCTTTTCTTTTTCTTCTTCCTGTTGAATTTCTTCATAAAGTTGAGAACACCAAGCACATGTCTCCATGTTTCAATCATAGTAACTTTAATCTCCAATTTCTTGAGGATCTCCATCAAGCACATAAATTTCTTTTCTTTCCTATGATATTTCTTTTGATGAGGAAGAGGTTTTGCATATGATCTTTACTTCTTTCCTTTCTTCCTCTTTTTCTTAATCTTCTCCTCCCTCAACTTTCTCTTTTTATTTTTCCTTGATTTCTTCTTTTTTATTTTTGCACTTTTTTTCTTTTTCTCTTTTCTCTCAACCACTTCTTTTTCTTTCTCCTCATCTTTCTTCCCTCATTCAACCTTTCTGTTTCTTTCTCCTCTATCTTTTCCTTATTTCTCTCCATTTTTTTCTCCTTTATCTTCTGATATGATCATAGATGGGGCAACAATGAAGAGCTTTTAGAGTGACAAAAAGAATAAAAAAGAATAGTGTAGGTTTCATGGGCTTGTATTTTGCCTCTTTTGCTTTCGTTTCATTTCTAGTGAGGAAACATTTATAAACTCTTCATTTTCCTTTAGTACAAGCAATGTGGGACTTCACATAGCTTGAACTTAAAAGAAAAGAAGAGTAATTCGTTTCCATAGCTTGTAGTACAAGATAGCATAGTTAGCTTTCATGTTTTGAACTATAGGAGAACTAATTGCCTTATATACCCTTTGGAGTGGAGAGAATTGAGCAATGTGGGACTCAAATGTCCCAAGAAGACCTGCAGCAGCTGCTGGATGGACTACACACTCAAAAGTCCCACATCTCCTGGATCTTGCATCCTAGCTCACTCCAAAGGTTATATAAGAAGGCTTAGGGGTCTCCTTTTTGTACCTTACTTTGAATCAATTGAAATTTGAGGTGATTTGCACTTTTGCAATCTTCTTTTGAGATAGTATTCTGTCTCCAAGTCCCTCTTTTGGGTAGACCTTATCTTGCTCAAGCAAGTGGCGCATCCTCAAGTCATAAGTTTCCTCTTTCTCAATCTTTACCATTTTTAATTTCTCTCCATTTATTGTATGCCATTTTAGAATATTCTCTCTAGGTGTGCACTTCCCAAACCTCTTCTTGGTCTTCCCTTAATAGAGACATTCACCCCATGGCAATGTGGCTTAACCAAGATTAAAATTTTTGAAAAACACTGCAGTAAGGCATGTTGGGGAGCCACTATGTAATATGTGGGGAGCACTCATGACGTGTTCGTACAAAATGTTTTCTGGCACTGGTAATCGCTTACAGTGTCAGTGTAAGCGATTACAGAAGCACCTTGGCTGTGTCATTGCTAAAGGCAGTCACATCCCGCCCCACCCAGACCTCTTCTTAGTCTTCCCTTAACAGAGACATTCACCCTCGTGGCAATTAGGCTTAAAAAGGATTAAAAGGTTTGAAAAATACTGAAGTAAGGCATGTTGGGGAGCCACTATGTAATTTGTAGGGAGCATCCATGAAGTTTTGGTACAAAATCTTTTCTGCCACTTGTAATCGCTTACAGTATCCTTGTAAGCGATTACAGAAGCACCTGGGTTGTGCCATTGTTGAACTGTAGTAAGGCATGTTAAGGATGCACTATGACATTTGTGGGGAGCACGCATGAGGTTTTGGTTCAAAATCTTTTCTGGCACTGGTAATCGCTTACAATGTCCATGTAAGCGATTACAACAGCACCTTGGTTGTGTCATTGTTGAAGGCAGTCACATCCCACCCCACCCCGGGCGGGCGGAACGTCGAATGAAAGAGGTAGTCGGGTTCTCTTTTTACAACCCTTTTCTTTTGATATGATAGGCCCGGCCACCTTCCCCCTATCCCTTATGTTTAGGAGCGGGATCCGCCCAACCTCTTTTGGTCTTCCCTTAAAGAGACATTCACCCCATGGCAATCAGGAGTAACCAGGATTAAAAAGTTTGAAAAACACTGCAGTAAGGCATGTTGGGGAGCCACTATGTAATTTGTGGGGAGCACGCATGAGGTTTTCGTACAAAATGTTTTCTGGTACTAGTAATCGCTTACAATGTCATTGTAAGAGGTTCTAGAAGGACCTTGGTTGTGTCATTGCTGAAGGCAGTCACATCCCACCCAACCCAGACCTCTTCTTTGTCTTCCCTTAACAGAGACATTCACCCTATGGCAATCAAGCTTAACTAGGATTAAAAAGTTTGAAAAACACTACAGTAAGGCATGTTGGGGAGCCACTATGTAATTTGTAGGGAGCACGCATGAGGTTTTGGTACAAAATCTTTTCTGCCACTTGTAGTCGCTTACAATATCCTTGTAAGCGATTACAGAAGCACCTGCGCTGTGCCATTGCTGAACTGTAGTAAGGCATGTTAGGGATCCCCTATGACATTTGTGGGGAGCACACATGAGGTTTTGGTACAAAATCTTTTTCTGGAACTGGTAATCGCTTACAGTGTCCTTGTAAACGATTACAACAGCACCTTGGTTGTGTCATTGCTTAAGGCAGTCACATCCCACCCCACCCAGACCTCTTCTTGGTCTTCCCTTAACAGAGACATTCACCCCATGGCAATCAGGCTTAACCAGGATTAAAAAGTTTGAAAAACACTGCAGTAAGAGGTGAATAATGGATTGAAAGAGATAGAAACCCTAAAAAGGAGAAAAGGAGAGTTGTCACCATCTCCAAATCTAGCCCCAAAGGGGTGAAAAGTGTGTTTCTGTGCCTAAGTCATCAAAAGATACAAACCCTAAGATGTTATGGCCTTTAAATAGGGCAAAAAAGTGACATAAAACAAGCTCAAGCCCAAATAGATCATAAAAAATAACATAAAACAGGTTCAGGCCCATCTGACAACCGCCCGACACTTAATTTCACCGCCGGCCGGTTTCCCTGCCCGACGCTCAATTTCACCGCCCGGCGTTGGTTAACTGCACTCTGGTTAACTTTTCAGCATTCTGGTCAACCGGTTGACTTTTCTGGTTGATCGGTTGACTTTTCTGGTTGACTGGTTGACTTTTCTGCATTTTGTTTGACTTTTTTGCACTCCAACCATTTGATAATTCAACCATTCTTTCAAATCATTCCAAAAACCTACAAAATCAAGGGAATTTAACGATAAAATCATAAAACATGTCCTCAACTCTTTTATTCACACAACTAAAGAAAAACAAGCAAGTTTCTAAGCCAAAAGGGTGCATTTGATATCAAAATTAAGTATGAAAATAAATGTTTTTGAACCTTTATCAACAACCCCAAAGTTGAAACTTTGCTTGTCCTCAAGCAAACAAGATGAAACTTAGTCTTCCACAAATCAACACAATGGTTCAATCACGTTCGAAAGCTCTTTCTTTCAAAATAGGTAATCACTCAAATCAACTCATCAATAAAATTTAGTCAAGATGTGCACATGCTTTGATTCAATTAACTCATTGTGGTGTTCACATAATAACATAATATCCAACAGATGTTATTCTCGTGAATGGTCAGTTAGCTAAGCATAGATGTAATCATGAATTCATGGAATCATTCCTCACCAGATAAAGTGTTTCACTCAATCACACAGGTGTTTCAAGAGGTCACTCCTTCCCTCTACTATCTATATGTCACATAGAACAAAATTTCCTTTCATTTGCCACAATCAAACATCGTCACATGCACATGTCATCACAAGGACTTTTCAAGGCTTATAATGTGGTTGGGCTAACAAGGAAAATTGGTTTTTCTAGATCACAAAACCCTTGAGTTAAGAGAGTTATTATACATTCATAGTCCAAGCACAAACTCTCTTTTTACCAATCTCACTCATTCCTAACTTTCCCTTTTCTTCACATTGAGTTTTTCTTTTCATGCTTTGCTTTTTCTATCTCTTTCATCTTTTCTCATGCATTTTCTTTTCACCTCATAAGCTCAATGCCTAACTTTTCTTTTTCTTTTTCAATTCTCCCAACAACCCCAAACTTGAACCTTTAACAATATCCCAAAAATATTTCTCAACCTAACTCAAGGCAAAGATTTTCATAGCAATGGTTTTCATCCTGTTTGAGGCTTAGGTTCAAAAAGGGTAGAACATAAGATGTTTTTTTTCATGTGGGACGAAATTTTTGGCTTAGAAAAGGGCTTATCAAAAATGGCCTTGATCATGTGACACATACACGTAATTCAATCAATCATAGAAACTTAGGCAAAATCATTCATGCTTCCAGTAGATAGAAAATATATCGATAAGAACTTTGGAGCTCAAACCTCACTCATAAGCTTATTCCAATCATTCAATCAAATACCCTGCTTAGCCTCATAATCACAATCACAAAATCACAATGCATCTGTTCACACAGCTTGTGAACCACCACCTGTATATCAACATATTGTGCAATCTCAACTTCATCAATATCAAAGCATCATCAAGCAATACCCATCATGCAAAATTAATATCAAACCACTGCATCAGATATAGTGTCCAACAAAGTACATCAATACCTATTCTAAAAACAGAAGCAAATATAACATAATTTAAAAAGATAAGTTTAGAAAACTAGGTTGTCTCTCAGGTAGCGCTTGTTTAACGTCACGAGCCTGACCCAAACCTTTCTAGCACACATCAGTAAGTGCAAAACTTACCGTCACCCATCAGTAGGTGTACCTTCCTGTATCCTTCAGTAGATACCTAATTCTTCTAGCATCCCTTAGTAGATGTTATTATTACTAGCATCAGAAGCAGCGCATAACCCAAAAAAAAATAAAATAAATAAAATCAAATCAAATCAAATAAAATCAAATCAAATCAAATCAAATCAAAAAATAAAATAAAATCAAATCAAATCAAATCAAATCAAAACGAAATTAAAGATAAAAAATTCAGAAACTGGGTTGCCTTCCAACAAGCGCTCTTTTAATGTCATTAGCTTGACCCGATAAAGCCCAAACACCCATCAGTAGGTGTTGATATTTTCTGCTGGCGTTCTTCCTTCCTCCATGACACCAACAACATCTCGAGACTTTTCTTGTCACCAACTCTAAGGATCCTCCATCTTCAGAATTTTGTTTGCTTTGATAGTCTTGACAACCCATAACCTATTCTTGAATTTCACTGATATGCCAGGTTTGGGTTTGTCACTTTTCACATCAGGGTGTTGGTGAACCAATTCTCCTTCCTTATCTGCCTCCTGATGATCTTTTGCTCCTAGTACCAAAAATTTTATCCTGCATACACTAAAGAACACTGCACTAGAACACAGAATTAGCCCCAAAAAAAAAAAACAAAAGCAGTAAAAAAATATTTTTTTTTATTTTCGTTGTCTTTTTTTTTTTTGAAACAAAGAAAAAAAATAAAAACAGAATGATAAAAGGATAGAAAGAAAGGGGTAGAAAGATAGAAAGTCTAATCATTTAAGAATCACACACATAGAATAGTTCTACCATGAGTCCCCGGCAACGGCGCCAAAAACTTGTTAATGGATTGGCAAGCGTACCAAATCGTAATAATAAATGGTAAGCCCAAGTATCGTTTTCCCAAGAGACTCAAGGCACTAAATTGTTGTGCTTTTGCTTAACCAATCAAGACTATAAGAACAAAATAATCTTATGGTTTTTGAATGTAAAGTACGGAAAAATAAACATGAATGCAATTTGATCAATTGAGGTTAAACACAAAAGTGGATGGAGGATGGTGATAATATGAAATGGATTTGTTGCTAGGATTCAGATTTCACCCAACCACTCTGATGAGTGCATATTTATGCCCACATTTATGTTTTAGAATTCAATTTTTTTATGAGATTCTTGTGCTTAAATGATTGATTTAAAGTGAATTTGTGAGGATTGGATTTATTGGGTTTGAGAATTAAAGATGCTTAAAATATGATTCTTAGTTACATAAATTATTTTGGATTTTATTTGTGTAGCTGAAGTTAGAATTTTATTCATTTAAAAGCATGAAATTGAATGGTCAAAGATGGTCCAATCTGGTCAACTCAGGGCTCTTATGCAATTTTGAAAAGAAAGAGATGACTAATGTGCAATTAAAGGAAAATCTGGACTTATGTGTAAATTTGAATAAAATAAAAAGGGTTGAAATAT
>NC_028359.1:15757776-15788299 GCF_000741045.1 Vigna radiata var. radiata | reverse complement strand
AATGTACTTTGGTTGAATTTATTGTGAATAATCTAGAAAGGTCTTGCATTTGATTGAGAATGTACTTTGATTAACTGCATGATCGCCCTCAAATTAATTAANAATGTACTTTAATTAATTTGAAACTTAAACAATAATCAATTTAACAATGATCTGTGAATAACCAATGATGAATCTATTTTGGAAAAGCAGTGGAATAGCCTGTTTCTTCATAGTTGTTTTTAACTTTTCTATTTGATCCTTTAAACAACCTCACTTTTGTTCTTAAGCATTGCATAACATTCATAAGTTTCAGATATTTGAAAGCAATTGTTCGTTGGGAGACGACCTAGGGTTACTTTAGCCCTATCTACTTTCTTGAATACTACTAAGAAATACTGAAGTTGCCTTGAAAAGTAGTATTAATTTGATAGCTTCAACGACAGCTTATCACACTCTCTCTTATTTACTCCTCTTGTTTTATTTGCTTGATTATCTAATTGTTATCCAACTTTCTTAGTCTACCCTTAACCCGATCCCTCGGCGAAAAAAGCCTATTACTAATTACTGGCTTACTATCCCTAGCCTCCCCTAGCACTTAATAACGCATTATATAGCAGAAGTGAAAAACAATTGATCGTCCTACCCCTATCCCTAGGTGGTATTGCTTAATCAAGGAATTACTCACCAGTTCATGACATTACTGTACGTCCCCGTATNNATAAAGACAAACAACAGTTATCGAATGAGTTAAACGATAAAAGCATTAAGCATAGATAAGAACCCAACAATTGATAATCGAAGCATATGGAAATCATATAAATAAACAAGAGTTTCAATAAAAGAGAGTTTAGAGGTTACATCTTTCCCCAGCAACAAATAAGATTAGTTCCCCATCGTCATGGAGAAACTAGGTGAGTAATGGAATGAAAGAGATAGAAACCCTAAAAAGGAGTAAAGGAGAGCTGTCACCATCTCCAAATCTAGCCCCAAAGGGGTGAAAAATGTGTTTTTATGCCTAAGCCATCAAAAGATACAAACCCTAAGACGTTCTGGCCTTTAAATAGGGCATAAAACTGACATAAAACAAGCCCATGCCCAAATAGATCATAAAAAATAACATAAAACAGGTCCAGGCCCATCTGACAACCGCCCAACGCTGGTCAACTGCACTCTGGTCAACTTTTCAGCATCCTGGTCAACTGGTTGACTGATTGACTTTTCTGGTTGACCGGTTGACTTTTCTGGTTGACTGGTTGACTTTTCTGCACTCCAACCATTTGATAATTCAACCATTCTTTCAAATCATTCTAAAAACCTACAAAATCAAGGGAATTTAACCATAAAATCATAAAACATGTCCTCAACTCTTTTATTCACGAAACTAAAAAAAAACAAGCAGGTTTCTAAGCCAAAAGGGTGCATTTGATATCAAAATTAAGTATGAAAATAACTGTTTTTGAACCTTTATCAATGAGGTTGTGGTACAAAATCTTTTCTGGCACTGGTAATCGCTTACAGTGTCATTGTAAGCGATTACAGAAACACCTTGGCTGTGTCATTGCTGAAGGCAGTCACATCCCACCCCACCCAGACCTCTTCTTGGTCTTTCCTTAACAGAGACATTCAACCCATGTAAATTAGGTTTAACCAGGATTAAAAAGTTTGAAAAACACTACAGTAAGGCATGTTGGGTAGCCACTATGTAATTTGTAGGGAACACGCATGAGGTTTTGGTACAAAATCTTTTTCTCCCACTGGTAATCGCTTACAGTGTCCTTGTAAGCGATTACAGAAGCACACGGGTTGTGCCATTGCTGCAGGAAGTCACATCCCAGTTCACCCACACCTCTACTTGGTATTCCATTAAAAGAGACCAGACTAATAATGCAAATTGTTATAACTTAAATAATGGAACAAAATTAAATAATAAAACTAAAAAACACAGGTAATGAACATTCAACTCAAATTTCCAATAACCACTTTCTTTAGTCACAATCACATTAATTGATCAAAATACAACTAGCCATACTTAAAGAACTACCAAATACTACACTAGTAATAAATTACATAATTAATTATCTAAAAATTTGGGACTATATCCAATGTAGGGAGTTCTACAAGCTTTGCTTTTGTAACGCTTTCGACGTTGTCTTGCCTTCTTAACACTTTCATGGCTGGAAATTCCTCCCTCACATGCAAAATCATTGTAGAAATCATCTTCTTTACAAGGCGTAATGTAACCACCTTCATTTTTATTCTTCTCTTCAAGCAGCTCAACCTTCAATGCAGATAACTCTTCTTCAAGTTCTTCAATTACAACATCTTTTTCCTCTAAAACTTCGTCTAGAACAACTAAGCCACTTTCTTTTTCCTGTTTATTTGACTTTATTCCTTTCTTCATATCTTCTCCAGTTCGATGTACTGATGCTTTAACAGATGATTCACCCATTTCTTTCCTTGATGCACCTTTTCCTCTATTCCAGGATAAGTTCTGTTTGCAAAAACTACTAAGTAGATAATGTTACACTATACGACCCCAACAAAAAGTTCCCATATCAGTTATTCTATCAACAATGTCAAACAATATTGGAAATATTGTTCTGCTACGACTAGGTAAGAATACCTCATGTATTCCAACAAAAATGTAAATCCTACAAACATCTATAGAAGGCAACTTTTTGTGTTTTTTCAAAACAAAATTGTATATCCTATCCAATTCATATTTTCCTTTTTCCTTTCCTTTATCAAAGTAGTTTTGACAATGACTTTCTAAAAGGTTCTTTTCATTCAATTTAATCTTGTCACCAACTAAACCCAACCCTAAGCTTGAGATAACATCAACTTCCTTGAATTCAACAAATTTTCCTCCAAATAAAAAACCACCTTTCTCATCAACCCATCTAATCAGTAAATCGCTCAAAATATTCCTACCAATCTTAAGATTCTCCCATAGTTCTAAAAACCATGCAAATGGAATCTTAGAAATAATACACCTCTGTTCCTCACTCAAAATTGCATTCAAGCCAGCAACAAACTTTGTTTTCATAGAATGACGAACATATAACTGCAAAAATAAAAAAAAAATTATATTATACTTTTTTTCATAACAAATAACCAACATAAATCCAAACACACACAACCTAACCAAAAATCACAACCCCCAAAACCAAAATTACGACCAACAATACGCAACAAGGATAATGTTCATACCTTGTTCGAAGAGTCAATGTCACATGACGAAGCCATGGCATAAAAAAGGTAACAACTTCCACGAAATACACACCCAACGACCTCCCAACTGTAATGTCGAACTCAAAAGTCAAACCCAACCACGAAGGAAATCCCTCAAAGTCCACAGAGATTTCTCACCACTTCGACACCTTCAACAAAATTAACACAGTTAATACAACACCTTCAAACGAGAACGAAAAGCTCTAATGGAGGGACATAGTGCTTCAAAGAAAAAACAAAACCTAAAATGGAGAGACAGACAGAGCTTTCAAGTAAAGACTACGAGAACGAAAAGTTAAAATGCAGAGAGAGAGCGCTTCAAACCAAAAACCAAAACCTAAAATGGAGAGAAACACAGCGCTTCCAGGTACAAAGATTGTTCAAGACGACCCAAGACAGTTTTGGAATAACAAAAACTCCCATTTTTTAAATCAGTTTTCAAAGTAAAAAAATTAAATTAAATGGGTCAATCCAACGCTGACACGTGGCGTTGTTAAAACGTTGTCAAAAAAGCGTTTTCAATATGTCGCTACCCGAAGAACAAATATATTGATATCCACATCCATTTATCCGTCCAACCACATGTTAAGTCTTCACACACATATAAGACAAACTTAGAAACTTACATGGACCCCTCATCATCCTCCCAAGGACAAACGAACCAGGAAGAACTTCCCCGGTCAAGGCTGAAGAGATGAGTGATGCATCTCCTCCAAATGCCATGCTTTGGAACAGAACCAAAGCATAGAAAAGAATGGAATTTATGCCAATGAGAATTTGAAAGGTGGACATGAAGATTGCCATCACCAACTCTGGTTTGTACCTTCTTTCAAGGATGTTACGAAATGGATGCTTTATTGAGTTCGCCAACTCGCTTGCATCAACGATATCTTGGAACTCGTCATCAACTTCGTTGGTTCCTCTGATTTTTTCTAGCAGCTTCCTTCCTTTTTCCATCAATCCTCGTTCGATTAAGCTGTTTGGAGTGTCAGGGAGAAATATTCCTCCCACTGTCATCAAAAGAGCTGGTATTGTAGCCAAGCCTAGAGACAGCCTCCAACCCCAAGGTTTGATCTTTTGTGTTCCATAATTGACCATGTTAGCTGTGAAAATCCCTAGAGTGGTTGCAACTTGAAACAACATGTTCAGACCACCTCGAAGGTGTGTCGGTGCCATCTCTGACAAATAAAGCGGAATAACCTTCAAAACAATAACCAGGAGGAGAATTTTTCAAACTTTCAAGGTACAACTGGGTTATCTTCTCTACATAGACTCTTTCAATCTTATAACTAACTTTTTCCCTGTAAATTTTATGAACACATTTCAACATTAACCTCAATGTTCTTAACACTCACACCTTTCAAAGCATTACATACTTTAGCATATTTTAAAATATGGGTTTCATACCGTAAGTCTTACATTGTAGAAATAAAAAAGTTAAAAGATATATAAAGAAAATGACTCATAAATACTATGCTTAAGGTTTTGAATTAGTTTGCTTTTGGTGATCATTATTTGAGAAAAATATTTTTTAGTTTACTTTTAATTTCAGAAGTAATACTTCATTATCTTTGTTTCCTGTTTTAAAGAGGTTTGTATAGGAAATTATAGAAGAATACATATTTTATTGTTTGTTTTTTCCTTTTTCATTGTTTCTTACTTAAGCTTTTGGCAGACAAAGCAAAGAATAAAGTGACACTTTTTATTATCTAAAATGATAACAGAATATGAGAAAAGAAAACTTTTCCTCAAACAAAACCAAGTTGTTAACATTTTGTAAATATAAATGCTAATGAGGTTTGAAATTATTCCAAGGCACTAAGGCATCCACAACCTATACATGAGAAGTTTATCGAGATCCAGTGCTTGGTGTAGTGCATTCAAGATAGTTCATATCTTTTTTTGGGGATCTTTGGTATTGCAAATGACATATCTTCTACGTTTGATCAACGCTGCAGTGAATTCAGCATAGCAAACCACACCATGACAGCCGTTGAAGCTGATGCTGCATATGTTAAACCCTTCAACTCCGACATCATCGTCATTAGTCCAGGACAAACCACTAACGTCGTGTTGAAGACAAAACCTAACTAAATAAATGTTACTTTCTTCATGCTAGTGAGACCTTTTTTCACCGGTGTTAAACTCCTAGCAAGTATACCAGATCGTTATCAAGTAATATAAAGGTAAGACCGAGTATCGTTCTCACAAAGGACTCTTAGGCCTTATCTTCTATGTAGATTGATTGCATAAGACTTGAGAAAGAAGATTGATCGCATAAGACTTGAAAAAGAAATAATTTTGTAGTTGTATGCAAAACGAAAATAAACATGTAAATGCAAGTGATTCAATTGGCAAAGAAAAGATATGAATTAATGGAGTTGTTGGGGTTTACAATTTCATCCTTATCCACTCTCTTATATCTACTTTTCTTATTAAATTCGCTTTATTATCAAATTGTCATGCAAACTTTCTTAGCCTACTCTAAACCCGATCTCTCGGCGAAAAGAGCCTACTACTAATTACTAGTTTACCATCTCTAGTCTCCCTAAGTAATTAGCAATGCAATATATTACAAAAGCAAATACAATTGATCGTATTATCCCTATCTCTAGGTTGTATTGCTTAATCAAGGGAATTCCTATCAGTTCATGACTTCCCCGTATGTCTTTGTATCGACAAAGGCAAATATCTTCTTACCGAATGAGTTAAACGATAAGAGCATTAATCATCGATAAGAAACCCAACAATTAATAATACAAGCATATGAATAAAATAAGAATTTCAATATAAAAGAGTTTCAAAAGGATTACATTGTTTCCCAACAACAAAGGGTTTAGTTCACCATAAACATGGTGAAACTAGATGGAATTAATGGAAAAGATGAAAGAGTAAACCCTAGATTTGATAAATTGGAGCCTAAGCATCCAAGAAACCATCTCCAAGGAGTGTAGAAGTGCTCTGGACGTCTCTGCTTGCCAAAAGAATACTCTGAAGGTCGCATTGGGGCTATTTATAACGCATAAAAGTAATAGAATTTAAGCCCAAGCCCAGCATTCCATCGCTCGGCGGTTTCCCTCCAAGTTGTCGACCGCTCAGCGGTTTGCCTCCACATCGATGGACACTCAGCGGCGCCACTTGAGCGAGAGTAGTGGCTACTCCCTCGAGTCCTTAAGCAAACAAGACAAAACTTGGCTTTTCACTTTTTCATCAAAATAGTTCAACACTCCCAAAATTCATTTTTCGCACAACAAGAATTACTCAATTCAGATTTTCAGTGGAATCTTATCAAGATGCATATATGCTTCTATTCAATTCAGTTCACATAATCACATACTTTTCAGACAGATGCTCTATTTATGAATGATCAATCAACTAAGCAAGATGTAACCATACAATTTATCAATCCTCTCCAATCAAGTGTTTCACTCAATCACTCAAGTGTTTAAGAGGATCACTCCATCTCTCTGCTATTCACATATCACATGAAACAGAATTGTCCTTCATCTACTAAAATCAACATTCTCATATACAAATGTCATCACAAGGACTTTTCCAAGGCTTATAATGAGGTTGGGTTAATAAAAAAAATTGGTTTTTCTAGAACACAAAATCCTTGAGTTAAGAGAGTTATTTTAACATTCAAAGTTCAAGCACAAACTCTCTTTTTAACCAATCTCACTCATTCCCAACTTTCCTTTTTTCCTTTACTTTTACATTGAGCTCATATTTCATGCTTTTTGTTTTGTTTTCTTTTCTTTTCTCGTGTTTTTCTTTCATTCAACACTTGAGCTCAATGCCTTTCTTTTGCCCTTCAATTTCCCCCAAGAACCCCAAACTTGAACCTTGGCAATATCATACAATTATTCTCAACCCAACTCAAGGTAGAAATTTTCAAAGCAAGGGTTTTCATCCTGTTTCAAGGCTAGGGTTCAAAAAGGATAGAACACATGGTTCTCTTTTCTTTGGGTGAATATTTGGCTAAGAATGGCTTCCAAAAAAGGCCTTGATCATATGACATAAACATGCAATTCAATCAATCATAAAGATTCAGGCAATATCATTCATGCTTCCATATGAATAGCACATATATCAATAAACACTTTGGAGCTCAATACCTCACACAACTGTGTTTGTCTCAAACCTCATTCATACACCATGCTTAGCATCATAACCAAAATCATAAATCATCACACATCTGTTCACTCAGCTAGTGAACAATTCACCTGTATATCAGCATGCAACACAAACTTAATCGTCATCGACATCCAATCATCATTAAGAAAACTCATCATGCAATAACAATCAAGTCAAACCATAATCAGAAAAGGTTTTCAAGCCAAGCACTAGCACCTACACTACTCGACATAATTCAACCTATTCTAAAACTCAAAGTACAAAAGAGAAAGATAAAACCCCTGTTCTAAGCATTGGCATCCATCAGTAGAAGCCTTCTCAACTCATATCATCATCTGAGTCCTCTTGATTTCCATCCTCAGCATCATCTAAGTCATCCTCCTCATCATCCTTATCCATGTTTGGAGCTTCAGCTGCTCCAGCTCCATTCCCTTGTGTCTGCTCCTGAGGCCAAGCCATAGCACTATGGAACTCATCCATAGTCCACCTGTGCACTAGTGGTGAATCATACAATCCTACTATCATCTCGGCAGTAGCGACCTACCCTCTGCGGAGAGACTCCAGCCTAGCTTCCATCATGGACATATACATGTCCCTCATCTGAAAGGGCTTTGCATGTTGTGCAGGCTCATCCTCCTGCTGGGCCACTCCTCTCCTAGGACATCTCCTAGGTGTTGCTCCAGCTGCCTTGTCTCCTCCACAAAATTGTCGATAATAGGAGGCATTTATGGCCTTCCTGGGCCTCTCAAACGGTGGATCAGAAGCATCCACCCCGGCCTGCTGACACAAATAGGTGATCAAGGACGGATGTCCCAAGGGTGTCCTACTACTCACAATAGTAGTGCAACTCTGGATCTCGTTGGCGATGACCTCACCAACATTCGCGTCCATCTGCTTCATCATACAATAGATGAACTTAATCCTGTGCATGGTGATATCAGAAACATGGGAGCATGGCTGAACATTGGCATGAGTAAATGTCATCCAATACTTCGCCATGGGTGTCAGATCTGCCCTCTTTATGATGATGGGCTCTCCATTCAGGTTCCTCTGAAAGTGTCCTCCAGGTACACACATAACCATCTCAATCTCCTCATACTCTCTAAACTCCCCTAGGTTCAGTGCAAACTAGCACTGCTCACCTGGCCACTCAATGCCTAAGAAGCTGTTGATGGTGTCGGGGTCATATCGGATGGCCTGCCCCCTAACATAGCTAGTGTGTCTCCCCATCGACACTCCTCGTCTAAGTAAGGGATTTGCATAGAACTCCTTCACAAATTTTATACTAGTTGGTGCAGGATATGTAGCCAGTTTCTCCCAGTTTCTCCTCTCAATCTCCAATCCAAACTCAGGAGCCAAGTCTGGGATAAAAATAGTCGTCCTCTCCATCAGTAGTCTTCTCTCTTGAACAGTCACATAATGCTCCTCATGTTTCCGGGAAAGGAACATATGAGAATAGAATCTTCTCGGCCTCTCTGGTTCTTTCCTCTTGTTCCCAGCAGTGTTCACCCTCCTTGATGATGACGACATCCCTGCATCAGATAAAGTTCATAAAACCACAAAAATTCATAATTAGAGGTTAGTAAATCATCAATCATACTCCTAATTAAGCACTGTCCATTGTTGAGGGAAGAACAGGGCCCCTCAACATCCCTGCATCAGAAAATCAAGCAACCACTCAAAACCTGACGCCCACCGCTCAGTGTCCAAAGTGACCGCTCAGCAACAGCATCGAGGGTTTCACAAAAACCCTTTCCTAAATGCTTTATCTCCACTCAATCACAGATTTCACAATTCCAGACCAAACTTATGCAATTCAATCAGTGCAAAAGGTTTCTATTTCATCAAATCATGCATAGAAACAAAATCCCTAATTTTCATTTTCCTACACATGTTCTTCATCAAATTTCAATTTTAGAAACCCTAACAATGAAATTGCATAACTTACTTGAGTGAAGATCCTCTAGATGCTTGCAAGACTCTTTAATTGATGATAAATGCCTCCCAATGTGAAGCTCTCACCAAAAACCCCAAACTTTTGATAATGGAATGGCTGAAAGATGAGCTTTTTGTGAGTGGGTGATGGGAAAAGTGGAGAAAGCTCTTTGGAAAACACTTGAAAGTGAAAGAGAGGTGCTAGGGTTCGTAGAGACCGCTTGGGCGAAATCCAAAGAAGAATTTTCAAAGTGCAGAAACCCCCAAAACATTGAGCTTTTAAAAGCCCGTGTAGGGTCTGTGCCGCCACCCTCAATGGTCAAATGGACCGCTCAGCGGTGAGCGTTAAAAAAAATTTCCTCTTCTTTGCTTGTCTTCACGTGTTCAACCTTGTAGCACTTGATTTCAACTTTCAAAATTTTAATTATGTGTCTTTCCCTTCTCACATGCAACATTCAAACCTATAATGCACTAGAACAGAGTTTAAAAACAAGAAAATAATCAACTGGATTGCCTCCTAGGTAGCGCTTGTTTAACGTCACGAGCCTGACCCAAACCTTTTAGCACTCATCAGTAAGTGCCTCCTAACACTTTTCAGTAGGTGTACTTACCTGTATCCTTCAGTAGATATGTAAAAATTAGCATCCCTCAGTAGATGCTACCCAAAAATTGTTTAAAAATCCAAAAATTACAGGTCCAAAATAAAATAAACTAAAACTAATGTTTTACAACACATATTATGCCCTCTAGCAAATCACGTCTTCTCCTTCATGTTGGTGTCTTGGGTACACCAACTCCTCAGCTTCCTTCTATCCACCTTCTTGGTACGTCTAGAATATGGTGCTTCAATCTCCACCACTCCTTTCTCTTTTAGTTCTTTCACTACCCACTCCTTCTTTTTGTACTTCACCTTTATACCAGGTCAGAGTGGTTCCTCCTTCATCTCAAGATGAATTGTTCGTCCTTTGTCAATGTCTTCATTAATAGGTACTTGCAAAATATTACAACTGTCAGTATCAGTACCTTTGCTTTCTTCAACTGCAGCTTCTCTTCTCAACTTCCTGAGACTGGCTCTCTTCCTTATTCTCATTTTGCTTTCTTTAAAGCCACTATATGTTAAAACATGTTCTTGATCTCTTAACATCATCCTCCCTTCATGGATACGCATCACCATTTTAGAAGTTCTCATGAAAGGTCTTCCCAGAATCAATGGAATCCTTTCATCATTTTCCAGATCCATGACTATAAAATCAACCAAAAACTCTAGCTGCTCAATACGAACAATCACATCTTCCAGCATACCATGTGGCTTCTTAGTATAACCGTCTTCCACTATTAGAGAAAGTTCATATGATTTTAGTACTAGCCCTCCAACTTTTCTCAAATAACGCAAAGGAATCATATTAATACTCGATCCAGAATCTATCATAGCTCTTTCTACATCCACATCATTGATAACACATGGAAGAGTCAAACTCCCTGGATCCTTCATTTTTGGTGGATGCTTCCTCTTTTTCGGTTGGATAGAAATTTCCTATTCTTCTTCGCCAAGATCTATAACCTCTCCAAGATAATATTTTATTCTCTTGGAGTAAACAGGAATTTGCTGAAATACTGAAGGCACAACAGTTACTTGAATAAAAATCTCTCTGAACTGTCCACAGCAACTGTCTTTTCTCTTTTCCTCTTCTTCTCCCTCACTGCTTTCTAGCTCAACAATCCTTTTTTCTCTTCCACTTCAATGACTTCTTCTTATGGTTTCCTCTTGCTTCTAGTTACAACAACTTTACATTCCTCTTTAGGGTTAACATCAGTGTTAGCCCTAAATTGATTTTTCTCTGTGGTTTCCACCCTTTTTGAAAATTGACCAATCTGCATCTCCAAAGTTCTGAAATTGGCCTAGCCACTCGCATAGTGAGAGTCATAAACCTTCATAAATTTGTCAAATCTATCATTAAGGTCTCTGACAGTCTCTGTCAAACTATTCCCTTGTTGCCACAAGGGTGATGGTTGTTGTGGTTTGTTGTTAAGGAAACTTCCTGATTGCCCAGATGGATTATTTTGATTTTGCCCAATACTAGGATGGTTTTTCCAACCTTGGCTAGAGTTTCCTTGATTAAAATTTCCCTGCCTATATTGGAACTGATTCCCCATATTGTTAGCCTTTTGTTGCATCTCTTCCGACACAGCACATTGACCATTAATATGGTCACCACCACAGAAATCACAAAGTTGCTAAGCTTGGGAGACATTCCTAATCTCCTTTGGAAGCTGAGACAGAATCTTCGTCAAATTATCCAATTTCTGAGTAAGAAGATGATTTTGAGCTAACATAGCATCATCAGCAGGCAAATGCAAAACTCCCTCTTCTGCACTAGTCACCCCTCTCACTATAAGTCTCTTGTTCATTTGAAGTCATACTCTCAATCATGTCATAGGCTTCATCCTCAGTCTTTTTCTTTATGTTGCCTCCAACTGAGGCATTCAGCATCATCTTTGACTATGTATTTAGGCCTCCAAGGTATGCAAGAACTAGAGTTGTCTTGTCAAACCCATGAACATGCGTCTCCCTCAATAAGCCTTTAAACCTATCACATGCTTGTCCGAGAGTTTCCTCCATGCCCTGTTTAAACGAAGAGATCTCCAACCTTCCTTGGGTGACTTTCTACTGTGGAAAATACTTGTTCACAAATTTTTATGCCACAGTCTCCCACGTAGTTAAAGTTCCTTCTGGAAAGGAGTTTAGCCATGGCTCAGAACGCGCTTGACAAGAGGTGCCGGAATTTTGTGCCTCCGTGAAGCTTCTCTGCTTTCTGGAGGTAGGTTCGAGCTTTGAGAAGAACGACAAGGACACAAACTTCGTCGTGTACAAAGACAATAACTTCACTAACTACGGAACGGGTCGACCCCTCTACAACCCTAATTTAGGTGGGCTTGGGCTTAAATTTTGTTACTTTTATGCGTTATAAATAGCCCCAGTGCGACCTTCAGAGTATTCTTTTAGCAAGTAGAGACGTCCAGAGCACTTCTGCACTCCTTGGAGACGGTTTCTTGGATGCTTAGGCTATAATTTATCAAATCTAGGGTAGAAGTGTAGAAGTGTTTCCAAGGAGTGTAGAAGTGTTTCCAATATAAATTAGAGCCTAAGCATCCAAGAAACCGTCTCCAAGGAGTGTAGAAGTGCTCTGGATATCTCTGCTTGCCAAAAGAGTACTCTGAAGGTCGCACTTGGGCTATTTATAATGCATAAAAGTAACAAAATTTAAGCCCAAACCCACCTAAATTAGGGTTGTAGAGGGGTCGACCCGTTCCGTAGTTAGTGAATTCTTGTCTTTGTACACAACGAAGTTTGTGTCCTTGTCGTGCTTCTCAAAGCTCGACCCTACGTCCAAAAAAACAGAGAAGCTTCGCGAAGGCACAAAATTTCGGCACCGCTTGTCAAGCGCGTTCTGAGCCACGAGTTTCACGAGCACCACCGACTCTATCGCACTCAGCGGTGATGCCTTGGACAAAAGAAACAGAGGCTTGGGAAGCGTGTTGTGGATCTCTTTATCCCAATAGCAAATCGTGTAGGCTTTGGGCGTGAACAAGTTTTTCTCTCCATTGGTGGCCCCGGCAAAGCTAACCTGTATTGAGTGAATAAAACCCTTTTCAGATGTGGCAATGGCATGAATAAAACCCTTTTCAGATGTGGCAATGGCATGAATAAAACAATCGAAAAAATTCCAGACTTGTAACAGTGACAATGAAGAAAAGTTGTGCTTACACTAAGAGACGAAAAGAGGATAAAGAGACAAAGCAACGTGAGTTGTTCGTTCATGTTATTCTCACTCCTTTTTCTTTTTTTGTTCAATTTTCATTTTTTTTAAATTTCCCGTGAGTGAGAAATGAGGGTAAGAAAGAAGGGTAAGAGACTTGAAAACTTCTATGGTGGCGCTTCACTGGTTCGTGTCTTGTTGAGATTTAAGGCTTTTTGCAATCTAAGTTTATGGTTTTCAGATCTTCATGGAGGCGCGATCATGGTGCAGTGGTGGAACTCGTGGTTTTTACGATAAGGGTTCCCTCATGGTGAACCCTAATTTGGGTGGGGAATTACAAGTCATAATTTAAATTTTCCACGTAATAAAATTATCTAGATCAGCATCATCACATCAACATACTTTAATGTCGTTTCTGACCACTTAACAGAAATGACTTAATTGTTACCATTTTATAAAATTTAGGACTCAATCAAGATCATTTTCAACAAGAGGACTCGATTGAGATTCCTCAACCAATATGATGACCATCCATCCGAGAGTTTAAACATTTTTTATACTATTCTTTAATTTTTAATTTTATCTCTTTATGATCTTTAATTACTTTGTTATATAATAAAATTAAATTTAAAAGAAATATATTTTAATTTTATTTCTTAAAATAATATTAATTTTAAAAAATAACAGATTTATTAATAATACAAATATTAATACTGTCATCTAAAAAAAGTCCTGTGATAGTTTTATCTTAAAAAAACTTAAATAAAATATTATTTATTATATTAAATTATTATATAAATATTTTTATTGTAAAATATTCTTTATATTTTTATTATGAAAAAATTAAACTAATATTATTTAATAAAAAATTAGTATGAATTATATATACATTTAACTATTTAAAAAGTTTTAAATAAGAGTTAAAGGATGTTTTTATTTTCTAAAATTGAAAGCGAAATTAGAATTTGTTTTTGTTTGAAAATTTGATATATTTTGATCCCGTAACTTTAAAAGTGAATAGATATTTTCTTTTTAATCCAATCGTGTTAATTTTTTTACATGTTAAAGGATCTTCGATATCGATATTTGAACCAGAATGTGTTAAACAATATAAACAACTCAAACACCAACTTAAAACTTGACACGTAATTTTTTTTATTGTAATTAGGTTAAAAGGATTATACCTATTTATTTTAAAAGTTTGAGAATTAAATTGAGATAAAGGGAAACACTAGAAAGGGAGAGGAGGTTAAATAGTGTTCCAAAAACTTTCCGCAACAATGTTATTTAAAAACTATTGCAAGTTTTAGATAAACTGCAATAATTGTTAGAGGCTTGTGATTTTAAAGCAAGCTTTAAGGAAAACTTTTAAAAACAAGAGATGCAATGACACAAGTATTTTTATACAGGTTTACTCAACTTGAGCTACGTCCAATCTTCCTTAAGACCTCTTAAGGTAGATCCTTGTACAGAGATTTTTACTTTTCTGCATCTTAGAAAGTGCAACGTTGCCTAGGTAGTGATAGCTTGTACGACTATGACAAAACATAAAGTTCTAAAGAAACATTCCACGAATGTCTCTTTATTTTTCAATGTCTTTTTGATCCTAGTGCAATGCTGTTGGATAAAGCTTGGTATTGTCATCTTGCACAAATAAAAAGAAAAAGCAAAGCACATTGTATGCTCATGCAATTTTGCTTTTTAAAGTTACATTTCTTTTGACAATATTCATCGTTTAATATTGTTGTTGTCTTAGACGTTCTTTTGTCAAATATTATTCTTTTATTGACAAGTCATAATTTATAGAGTTGAACACAAATGTTTTGATTTATGTGTCTCTTAGACGCTTTACTCAATAAATGATATTTCTTAAAGTATTATATGTTAAATTTCAAAACTCGTGTTATTGGATAGCCTAGTTTCTCTATAATATCTTGTTTTAACAATTTCTCTCTTTTATGTTTAACAAATAAACCTACTAAACAAAATATGTTTACGAAGATTTTGAAAAGATTTAGACAGGAGTCAGAGTCCGCAAAATTTGAGTATACTTGCTACCAGAGTAAACAATATACTTTTCTTAGTTGTTTTTTTATAAGAGCAAGTAAAAAACCTTTATTACATGACGTGACATAATTCACAATGTGAGAAACAAGAGGAGGTGGCCAAGAAGATCTAAGACTAGGTTGACAGTATAAGACTCAAGTAAAAATAATTTTAAGTTTAGTAGAATAAATAAATAAATAAGGTGAAACTCTTCGTAATACTATTAAAATTGAACTATGATCAAACAGTGTTTGTAACGTTAGAAATTGTTAGCAAGAAAATTTAAGACTTTAATTTTCACTTGGAACACTTACATACTATTACTTTAACATTTAAAGGAGATTTTGTGTGCTAAGCAAGAATTAGGAGTTGACCAATTTTATATTTTATTTTGCATTCAGAATTATCTTATGCATAATAATATTTGTTGGTATGAGAATTTTTATTTATACGATGGTGTTTTTATATATAGAATAATAATAAATATATTAGTTCACGCTTTATTATGTATAAAACAAAAGATTAATGGTGGTGCTAAAACAAAAGAAAAATAATGGATACATATTTGTTATAGAAATAATATTTTATTAACAAGTGTGGATGTTTTTGTTAAAGTTAAATACTAGAAATATATCTTACATAAGCTATTAGAAATTTGGGCTTTTCATCTCAAACATAACATGTATCTTACATATAGTCCATTTCTTAGGGACAACAAAGTTCAGAAAACCAAAAAAGTTCACAGGACCATAAAAATCTTTCATTACACACGGTCAAATATTTCCAAAGTCACTTCTATAATAACAAATCCAAACCCAACTTGAACTGCACAATAGAAACACCTCTGTAGAGAAACATATAGCAATTGAAGGATTATGTTTGTGATCAAAAGCTGAAACAAAAAACATCATATTTGTAGAATAAAAAATATATCTAACCCTCTTGTTCGAAAGAAAAATACAATGGACAAAGATCATTTGATGGTGCTATCATCCTTCATTAATGCATACAATAGATTATAAATTATGAAAAGCTTTTTGGTGAAGAAAAAAGTACATTGGATGGAATCTTATATCTTCAAGAAAACCACACATTCACCATGAACATAAGATATAGGATAATCTTTAAAAAAGATGAGAACCATAACACAAGCATCTCTACAAACCCACCCAATTCAGTTCCATAGAGATTGACCCACCAACTGTCACAATCTGTTGCTCAAGTTGCATCGAGAATCCATAAAAGAAATATAAATTATAAATACAGAATGTAAATAGAATGATATTCAATTCTTTAAGTTTTTCATCTAGTTAATACCATGAAAAGTGTTTCAAGCTTATTCTTGACAAGGTAGTACTCTAGCTTCACTTGTTGCAGACATCAGAAACACCTGCAGTAATCAGAAACTTTCAATGATGAGACCATGAAATCAGCCAAACTAATACAGTTGAACACTTAAAAGCACGCGTAGCTTAACAACTTTTTGAAGATTAACAACTCTTCAAATAACTCTCAAGACAATCAGTTCATAAAATCAATGTCACTTGGAAATTAATATAAAACTGAGAGCTAAGCTAGCAAGATTGGAAAATGTGCAAATCTGAAAAAATGAGTAAAAAAGAGGCAAAATCTGGAATAAGCAGTAACTTGCCATTGAACACGAGACCCTTAACAATGTGAAACATTTTATCAGCTAGGTTTTACTTGGATATATTCGTAGCTTTTGCCTATACAATTATGGCGGAAACATCAATATCCAATAAGTGTCAGATACTTGGATACATCAAAATCTAATATATATTATTCTTCTAAAGCGTGTCACAGATACTTAGTTGACTTTGCTTGTTAACAGCTTCTTTGTAGCATTTCACCTTGTCAAATTATACCACCATGCAATGTCATAGTAGTTGCTTAGAAAATAATAGATTAATTTCAGTTATAATACAGCCAAAAGAACTTCTATGTTAACTCTCTCTCTCATTGAAAAATATAGGTTTTATGTGATCTTCTATAATGGTACTTACAATTACATTTACTTTTGAATTAGTAGATTTGGGCCAAAATGTCAACTATATACTAGCAGTTAAAATGAGGAATCATATTTAGATAACTTTTTATAGAAGTTATTCAGAAGAGAAGGAAATATATGTCAAAATAATTTAAATGATTAAAGAAATAGAAAACAAACAGTAACACTGCAAATAAATAATAAAAGACTATTGCATTGACAATACAGACATACAGTGAAACAAGAGTTTGGAAAAAAAAAAAAAAAACTAGCAAACATGTCTGCAACATTATAAATAGAGTTTAGAACTAACCTATACTATGAACATTAAAAATATTTAAGTTTGCTCATAATTGGAGAGATAATTGAGGCAGATTGAAATTTTTTATGCATGGGAAAACCACTTTCTACTGAATGTGTTGGACTATGATTTGGATTCTCAGGGAAGTGCTATTAATAACTCAATTAGCTTTTCACAATTATATAGTTTTATTCAAAAATCAATAATTTACTGAATCTCTTGCTTTTTAAAATGGTCTTCTGGCTGATTCTCTTGAGCTAGACTGAGAAGTCATTCTTTACTGCCTGAGTTTTGGCCAGAACTTAGTTTCTTCTTACTAATAATTTATGTGTATTACTGGAGATCGTTATATAGAAGTCTCTTTGGTTTTGCCCCATATAAATTGTTTAAAATGCCATAGAACACTGGCATTTTAATCTTCTTACAAGCCACCTAATAAGAGGTTTCTTTAATGGAACTCCATACAACAGGAAATTAAGCAAAAGTTTTCGGCACAGCAGCAGCAGGCTGAAGTTGTTGTGAACAACCTGAAGGTGATAATACAGGGAGCAAGAGAATGTACGATGGAAACTTACAAGCCACATTCAGCAATTGCAATAGTTTCACTTGAGAGGAAAGAAGCAACTAAAGGAAAAACAAAACTATTTGCTAGAAATTGTAAAACAAAAATTTTTAAAAGTACTAAACCAACTAAAACAAAGATATTCTAAACTAGACTATACTAGGCTCAAGAAGGAAATAGGTATGAGCTGGGTATAATCACACGCTTCATAAAGGCCAGAGCACAAAAGGGTAATCTCTGTTTTAATATACTTCACATTTCATCAATCTGATTTTCTTCTTTCTCACTGACTTAGTGTTGCAAGATGATTTTGGTGTTGGGACAGTGATAGAAGACATCGATGCAAGAACTTTGATGACAGTCACATCTTTAAAATAATGCCAAGAGACTCTGGACAAGTTGAAAGTCAGACAAACTCAAGCATCAAAAGAAGTTAAAGAGGTGTCTAAAAGGGTTAAAAAAGCCCACGAGATGTTTGAGACCCTAAGAGACCCACTGTGTCCTGCCATTGAGTGCTGCCGTCGAACTGTGTTGCTGTAAAACTTCACTGTGTGCTGCCGCCGGTATTGCTGTGAAGTTCCATCTAAATGACAGGTCTAATTTTAGAGAACTGATTGTTGCAGATTGTAAGTCCAAAAAACTGTATCTGTGCTTAAAATATTTCTTTGATTAAGCAATCCTTTCAAATTGCTAAATACTTGTAGAGAAGAACCCTTGTCATTATTGATAATGCTTTACCAAGAAATAAGTCAAATCATTACATAATTCTTTTACACTTCTCGATCCCTAATGTTTCTAGGCACAAGCAACAAATATATAAATAGAATAATAATTTTGGAGTTAAAGATTCATAATTATTTATTATAGATCCACTTAGCCAGCCAAAGTAGTCTTGGCCGGATATGTTAATGGAATGAAACTGTGAAAGATTCAAATAAAATGGTGTATATGACACTGAAACTTGACACTGATGCTACAGCTAAGAGTATCTCAGAGACCATTAAAACTGAAGTTAGCTCAGAAACATACAATAATGAAGTAGAACGGATATGAAACAAGCTGGTGCATATTCAGGGTTACTGTGGGACGGATATCTGGAAGGATATGGCTCCACTCTCTGCCCTTGGCAAGGATAAAGAAGATCATGAAGAAATCAGGGGAGAATGTTAAAATGATATTAGAGGACGCTCCAATTATTTTCTCCAAGGCTTGTGAGCTCTTCATTGAGGACTTTGCACAAAGGACTTAACCTCGATAGTTATAGCCACTGATCAATTTGACTTTTTGATACTTTGATTTCCAACCCTAACAGCCATTCACTTGGTGCCACCACCGTTGTCAAGAAGGTTGAAACTATAGATTAGTCTTCAGCAACCTTAACAGCAAATACAATATTTGAGTTCCACATATGGCTATGTAATTAATCTAAGAATTTTATATTGTAATTATGTATATTCTACATATATAACTAAGTAAGAACTTTATCAGCTGGTTATGTTTAACCATACATGAATGGAAGGAAGTTGTGCCATGATTCTTCATACACACAAGAAATGGTATATCTCTAGTTCTTTTAGACTTCAGCTTGATCATCTCCATGTTATGAAGTGAGATAATAGGCTGCATAATGTTCATACAGCGGAGGTTTTAAGCAGGAAGAAATCAAAGTATATGGGAAATCAAAGTATATGGGAAATAAAAACAAACCAGGAAATTTTCCAAATATCTCTTGTGGGAACAACATGGAGAAATAATTCAAATTCTATGAACAAAAAAAAAAAAAGAGGCACACTCATCTAGCAAATATATTTTTTCAGATTTCCAAATTCATATGACCAGAAATTTTGCTGTTTTGAAAGTACAAAATAGTCTAGTTCTCTTATTGGCCCAATCCAGAACGGGTTGAATTTGTGAGTAAATTATTTGATAGATGTAATTCCATTAATTGTGTTGAATTTCCAAGTTATATATCTGCAAATTGGTTTGAATGAACATAAAATCTGACCACATTCTTCAATAGACCTAATGTAGAATGGATTGAACCAGTTAGGCAATTATTATGGAGAAACAATGTATCCAATTGTGCTAAATTACCAAGTTCTGGTGGTATTAAACCAGCAATTAATAGAGTGAGAGTAAGAAATAGACATGTTAGATTCTTCTATGGAAGAATTCAGAAAGACTTAAAAGTTCTTTAGGGATAGACATATCATGAAGATGATTATTGCCAAGGTTAAGATCCCTAAATTCGTAAGTGTGCTTATTCTTTGGGAATGGTTCCCGGAAGTGCAACACTGAAGGCCCTAAAGAAAAAACATATTTGGTCTCTGAAAAACATGAATGGGGAATATCAAACAGTTGGAAATAGAAAAATCATCAAGATTTTAGACATAGGGAGGGAGGTCACAATTTTGATCTTGGAAGACAAAAAAATTATTGATTTCAGCCTTTGTACTACTCAGTTTAACAAATTCTACAAAAAAAAAAAATGTAATGTCAAAGGAAACACAAGTTTGATAGCAATCAAAATGCAGAGTAGAAAATAAAAACGTATCAACCCTTGACCAGGAAAACATCAACAACAGAGGTTACAGCCTAAACCAACTCATCTAATACAAAATTTACAAACCATGCATGCACATTCTAGGGCAAACACATAAATGTTACTTGTTATTCAAATAAAGTGTCACCTTTCATCATTTTAACAAGTCTCTAGAGATCATTTCGTGCAAAAATTTCTCTGCCTTTTCAGTCTCATCCTTCTTAAGGAGAGCAGAGATGATTACTTTGAAAGTTATAACATTAGATAAGCAACCACTGTCTTCCATTTTGGACCACAAGATCAATGCCTCATGAATCAAACCCTCCCTACAAAGACCATCGATCATAATAGTATAAGTATATATGTTGGGATTGTGACCTTTATTCAATAGATCTTGAAAAATCTCTTGTGCATTCTTAAGTCTCCCCTCTCTACACATCCCATCAATAAGTATATTTGCAGTGTACATATTGGGCTGAACTCCATTCTCTCTCATTTTCCTCAATAATTCAATTGCCATGTCTAGATGATAATTTTTGCATAAAGCATCAATCAAAGAAGTATAAGTGATTATGTCTGCTTGTTGATTTGTATCATGCATCTCATGAAAAAGATCCCAAGCATGAGAGATTCTTCCAGTTTTGCATAAACCATCAATAAGACTATTATATGTCACTGTATCTGGAACCATATTACTGTTGTGCATTTCCTGAAAGAGATTTATGGCCTCATCCACCCTTCCTTCTCTTGTGAGTCCTTTTATCATGATATTGTACGTCCATACATTAGGATTCACCCCATGTGAGTCATTGCATTGAATACTTGTTTCGCATTCTTCACTTTATTAACTAAATAATACCCATCCATTAGAGCATTAAAGATAACAACATCAGGTTTCACGTAAGCTTTCACCATCACACCTAATACATTCTTGGCTTCTCCGAGCTTTCTAGTGCATCAATCAATATACTATAGGTATAAACATCTGGCCAGATGCTATTTGATAGCATCTCATTTAGGAAACCAAATGCTACTTTTACCTGTCCCACTAAGCAAAAGCCATAAATTAGACTACTATAAGTAAAAAGATCAGGAGAAAGTCCCTTGATAACCATCTCAGAATAGAAATCATAAGCTTCTTGCGGATGTTTCTCTTTAAATAAAGAGTCAATAATAATGCTATACATTACTGTTGATGGAGCTTGAATCCTTCTGAGCAATTCGATCGCGGCTTTAGTTTCTCCTATTTTGCACAATCCATTTATCAGAGTCCCGTAAGTAAATCCGTCGGGTGGAAATCCAAGTGTTACTGCTTTGTCATGAAGGTTGAGGGCTTCCTTGACCTCTGATGAGTGTAGTTAAGGTTATGGTATCTGGATGATAACCCCGTTTGAGAATCTTGGCAAATACAGAGAAAGCAAAAGACAATTTGTATAGGTGACAGAAACAATTGATGAGGAGGCTGAGATTAACATGGTCATTGTGAATTCTCTTGACCTCCATTTGCTTAATGAGAGAAATAGCAGTAGGGTATCGCTTCATCTTCACAAGAAATCCCAAAATCTTTCCAAATTCGAAGATAGGAGGAACATGACGCCGATGAAGCAAGAGATTGAATTGTGAGACGGCTTCGTTGTGTAAGGAAGTTTGAGAGTGAGAGTGAGAGCAAAAGAGGGAATTGTGCATTTGAAGAAAAGGAGGAAACTTGACAATGGAAGGAAGAAGAGAAACTCTAACACTTCGTGAGAGCCACATCTTTGCTGCAAACAACAATAGCATGGAATTCTTCAAATTTACATTTTCTTCATTTTTAAAAAGCTTAACATGTATGCTTTAAATATTTTGTTCGCCCAAGATAATTAAATTTAATGAATTTTAATTTTTTATCTGGATAAAAGTTTTTTAATTACCACTAAATTTTAAAAATTATTTAAATTTGAAATAATTATAAACACTTACATATTCATTCTAACTAATACCTTTTTTTTTTTACTTCTAAAGTTTATTTCTGTTCTTCTAAACTTTTTTTTAATGTCAAAATTATATTTTAACAAGATAAAAAAAAAAAATCTTCCTTATTATTATCCAAAAAAAATTCTCTTTCCTATTATTATCCAAAAGAATTCTCTTTCCTATTATTATCTTACCTATTTACCATCCACTTTTTTTTAACTCAATCTAACGGCACCTTCATTTTATGTCTTTTTTGTCTTTGTTTATTTTCTCGTTCATTCATCGGATTTTGTTTTGTTCTTCTCTTCTTCAACTCTTTTCCTCGATAGATTGTCACTGTGCAGTTATATTTGTTTGTAACCATTTAATTAGAAATATAATGAAGCTCTTAATCCAATTTTGAAGTCTGATATATATAAATTGGTATATAAATATATTATCATATTCTTTATCAGATTTCAAAATTTAATAGAAAATTTTAAAATTTTAAAATTTTGAAGTCTGATATATCAGATTGTTCACAAAATTTTAAAATCGAAAATAAGAAATAAATTTCGAAATCCAGATGAAATAAATACAAGATTTCAAATGCATTCATTAATGTTTCAATTTTATTCAAAAACTTATCCATCATTATACCTCATTTTCGAAAGCATCAAGTTAGGTATTACTAAATAAATATAACAATAAATATTTGTATTTAGTTTTGATTATTCTGTTATTGGATTTTGAAATTCGAAGTGTTAACGAAATTTCAAAATTTAAGAGAAATAAATATTGAGTTTTTAAATTTGAGAAAAATAAATACTAAATTTTGAAATTCAAAATCTTTGAACTAAATTTTAGAATTCGATAAATTCTTAAATTAAATTTTAAAATATGGTGATTTCTTAAATCGAATTTTAAAATTTAATAATTTTCTAAATCAAATTTTAAAATCAAATGATTTCCTAAATTATATTTTAAAATCTAGTGAGTTATTTAATGTAAATTTCAAAATTCAATTCAAACATAAAGTTATTAGATGAAGAAGAAAACATGTGAAGACTTGAGAATATATGGTTCAATAAATATAGAGAATAAAGTAAATGTATTTTGACAAATACGACTTTTATAATTTTATTTATTCTATATAATTTTTTACTAAAAAATAAAAACTGTCAACTAGGAGGTGCAAAAAAGAATCCTGAAAATGCAAGTCCCTCCCAATTATTTTAGATATTTAGATGATCATTCTTCTAACCATTGTAACAAATCTTGTTGTTTTAAGGTACATATATTATTACCAACTACTATAAATATTGCACTTTATATGTTCCTATCTAATGTGGATTCAAATAATAATTAATGTAAAACAGTTTTAAATCAATACTTTTATAATAATTAGTGTAATATGTGAATTTTTTTTAATATTTTTTTTTCATTTCTTAGTCGATAAATGAAAAGATCTAAATACTATGAACACAACTCAATAAATTATAATATTTATTTAAAACAATAATTACTGAAATTTAACAAATAACTACACAAAGATTAAAGATCAAAGTAAGATAATCCTAAGACTAAACTATAATCACCATTAACTTTTAATACTTAAAAAGTATGCTACCACTTATAATCCACTTATAATGAAATTTTATAATAATGGTTGAAAAACTGTTATTTTTATACTTAATTTTGATATTTAATATACTCTTTTGACTTAGAAACTTGCTTTGATTCATGTTTTTGCTTTAGTTTTGTGAATAATAGATTTGAGGTTATACTTTATGATTTTATTACTAAATTTCCTTGATTTTGTAGGTTATTGGAATGATTTGAAATAACGATTGAATTATCAAGGAGTTGCACTGCAAAAAAGTCAAGCAGAATGNAGAAAAGTCAATCAGTCAACTAGAAAAGTCAACCAGAGCGATTTTTGGGGTAGTTTCTGCTATTTTTATGATCTGTTTTGGGCATGGACCTGTTTTCTATTATTTTTCTGCCCTATTTAAAGATTTGGACGTCCTAGAGAATGTATCTTTTGATGCTTAAGCATAGAAACACACTTTTCACCCCTTTAGAGGCAGATTTGGGGATGCAAGAGCTCTCATTTTCTCTTTCTAGGGTTTGTATTTCTTCCATTCCATTGTACACCTAGCTTCATCATGACGGTGGAGATATAATCTCATTCGTTATTGGGGAAGATGTAACTTCTAAACTCTTTTGTATTTGAATTTATTATTATAATGTTTTCTTTCATTAATTGTTAGGGTTTTTCCTCTAAACTCTATCACTAGTGCAGAAAGGGCTTTAGACGTCAGTTATTTTGGACTTTTAATGTCACCTCCCGAACCGACGTCTTTATGGGTGACGTTTATGGGACGTTGGATTTCTACAGGTGCGACGTTGTTATAGACATCGGTTCAGTGACACGTGCGATGTCTATAAAGACATCATACAATGCACTAACCGTCGTCTAAGTGCACTATAGACGTCAGTTTAGTGACACGTGCGACGTCTATAAAGACGTTAGACGTTGCAATAACCGACGTCTAAGGGCACTATAAACATTGGTCAGTGCATTAACCGACGTCTATGAAGTGTTCGTTGTGTTTTGGTGTAGTTGTCCTCGTGTCTTTGGGTAACGTAGTAGCACCTCCTTCCTTCGCTAGTTTCTTCGTAAGAAAAAATTACGTCTTTTGCATCTCTTATGGTATTTCAACCCTAAGACGAACCTGGGTCGTTGCCTAGGTCCACTCCGACCGCTAATGAAAAAGAATACGGTGAGAATACAGTGTCACCATATTCTTCTTCTTTGGCGGTTGGAATGGAACTAAGCAAGGACCCAGGTTTGACTTCAGGTTGGAATGTCATAAGAGATCCAAAAAACGCAAGTTTTTCTTAAGAGGAAACTAGCAAAGGGAGAAGGTGCACTACACTACCCAAAGACACAAGAAAAACTACACCAAAACACAACGAAAACTCATTTTAATCGGTTCAAATGAAAGATAATACATCAAAGATTACTTTCAACGGAGTAAAAACAACTTTAAATGCTTCATGGGAGATCAAACGCACCTGAAACTGCAGTACAGCGGAAAGAAAGGAGAAGGAAGACGATCAAACTGCAAGTTCGCAAACTGCAGGTTCGCACTGAGACTTAACAAGAAATGAGACGTCAGTTGCCCCCTAAAACCGACGTCTATAATCCAACATACGTCGGGCACCTCACTAATGTGACATCCATTCGATTTAAAAATTAATATTTTGTGTTATATATAAACGTTGGCTGTTGTGGACCTGACGTCAATAATCAAACATAGACGTCGGAGTGGCGGGATTAGACGTCTAGTTGGTGGAAATGAATGACTTTTCACATACCTGGTCAGACTATAAACATCAGTTCGGATGGGCACCGACGTCTATAAGCACATATAGACGTCAGGTGGCGGGATCAGACGTCTAGATGGCAGAAAAAATTTAACTTTTCACCTATCTGTCAGACTAAAGATGTCGGGTAGGAGGGGCACCGACGTATATATGACGGAAAGAATTGTCTTTTCACTTACCTGTCAGACATATAGACGCCAAGGTCTAAGGGCCCCGACGTCTATAATATTATAGATGTCGGGCCCATGCATAACAGATGTTTATATGCTTGACTTATTTACGCATTTGCCACCGGTCAATCATTTACTCGTAATTCCTTGAGGAGTCGGGGAGATAGGTCTGAAGTTGCGATGGAAGGCGGCTCGAATCGCCCTGTTTTGCGAAATAGGTTTGGTACGACAAAATTCAAGGAAACAACAGAAGCTTGTGTAAATGACTTGAGTTGTGAGTTTAATATTGTGATGTATTGTAATGTTATTACTATGATAGTCTGGGTGGTGATGATTTAAGTTATAAGTTGAATACTGAGATGTGTTGTGATGGGATGACTATTTTAGTCTATGTTATGATGTTGTCTTTGAAATTATATGCTATGTTATGTCCTTAGTTACTCACCCTTTTCTTTTGTGGTTGTGGTTCCACCTACAATGATCGTACTTGTACGGGAGTAGATGGTGTTGCAGATAATGCAAGGCTAGAGTAGCACGATGAGAGATTTGGGAATTTGCTATGGGGAATTTATCATGTTTTAAAGTTATTTCTTGTTTTGAATAATGGATTTGATATTGTAAGGTTGAACTTTATGTTCTAGGACGCTTAAACCACTGAGTTTTATTTCTGCGATGTTGATTTTAAATAAAAAAAAATTGGCGAAAAATTTCGGATTCTATTATTTTCTAGTGGCACTCCATTAGGGGTGTTACAGTATCTACAGTGATACCGAATAGTGGAAGGAAGAAGTGAACGGTGGGAGGAAGGAGTGAAAGACCGAGCGCTATCATTAACACCGAATAGTGGAATGAAGGAGTGAAAGGTGGAACGAGTGAAAGACCGAGCAGTATGTACAGTGATACCGAACCATGGAAGGAAGGAGTGAACAGTAGGAAAAAGGAGTGAAGGATCGAGCGCTATTATTAATACTGAATGGTGGGAGGAAGAAGTGAAAGGTGGAACGAGTGACATCTATAGTGATACCAAACAGTGGAAGGAAGGAGTGAAGGACCGAGTGTTATCATTAATACCGAATGGTGGGAGGAAGGAGTGAAAGGTGGATTGAGTGAAGGACCGAGCGGTATCTACAGTGATACCGAAAAGTGGGAGGAAGGAGTGAAGGACCGAGCACTACCATTAATACCGAATGGTGGGAGGAAGGAGTGAAGGGTCGAGGACCGAATGATATCTACACTGATACCGAACAGTGGGAGGAAGTTGTGAAGGACCGAACGGTAGCCTATGAATATAAGCCTTCAACATAAGCAACACTTCAATATAGATCATTTTTTCTCTCAAAAATGCAATGCACTCTTCAATGTCAAATACAAATAGAAAGTGCTATATATGTCTTAAAAGCAGTTGCAGTGAAATAGTACATCCAAAAGTATAATAATTGTTCCTTTCAAGTGTAGTATTACATAAAAATATTCTTAAAGTTCGCATCAGCATTCATAGACACTTCTATGGTTGAGCTTCTTGGTCATGAAAAACTTCAGATAATTGTGATGATGGCATGAGTGGTTTTGATGAAGGAGTAGGTTGCTGAGTAGCTTCATGGGTAGGTTGTTGGGTTGCTTTGGGGCAACGACTCCTGTTGTGTCCAACCTCCCTACATAGCCCGCATCTCTTGCATAAACCAACCTTGATCAATCGAGAATAATCCTTTTTGATCTCCCACTGTTCCAATATTCTTTTCTTTTTAGGTCTTCCAAGCATAACTTTTTTGGTAGGAGGCATGACATCCGGATATGGTGTTAGGTCCCACATGTTGTTGCTGTTGATGGGGTATACGATTGATGCATATGTTTCTTCATCGATGGACTTCATAAAGCAACTTAGAATGAACTACTGTCTATCAATATAGAGAAACTTCATTGTGGCTAGGGAGTGACAACATGGAATTTCTGTGATGCTCCATCTCGTACAAGAGCATGACAAGTCATTTATGTTTACAACAAATTTGTCTCCACTGTGGGAGACGTGTCTCACTTCAAACAATTTATTTTCTGACCAGCTGTGAAAAAATTATAATAAAAATGAACAAAGTTTAGCTACAAATGAAGAAAGTAGAATACAATTAAGAAGTGGAGAAGAAAGTTTACCTAAGAATCCAGTTCTTGATTGATTAAGATTCCTTTCTGAATCTTTGTGTCAACACCTAATTTCGTCCGGAAGACTAAATAATAGGACTTGTTTTTATTTTTGTTATATTTTATTTTATTTTGTTTTAATTCTATTATCTTTAACTTTTAATTCACTTTGATCTAGTATTTTTTTTTTATTATTATCTGGTTTTATTTTATTTTATTTTTATATTCTTTTGGAAAAAACAAAAAAAAAAGAAGAAAAAAGAAAACTAAAAATAAAAAAGAAGAAAAATAAAAAAACAAAAAAAAGAAGAAAACGAAAAAAAAAGAAAAGAAAAATAATTACAAATAATAAAAAAGGAAAGAAAGATAAAAGAAGAGGGGAAAAACAAAAAAAGAAAAAAGAAAGGAAAAGAAAAATAACTAAAAATCCAAAAAGAAAAGGAAAAAAACGTGAATAATAATAAAAAAAGGAAAACGTGAGAAAAGAAGAAAAGAAATGAAACGTAAAAAAAAAATGAAGTTAAAAAAAAAAAAGGAATGTCACATTGCATTGGATTAAAGAAAGAAAAGAGCTTCCAGCATGGTCACGGCCCATCGGCAATTAAATTGGAATATCCAGCAAGGCCTCACGGGAGAGAGTTCAACAACATTTGGCTGACTTCTAATACGAGTCCTGTTGCAACCCTAGGGGGCACACGTATAGGAAGTCAGATAACTGACTCCTGGTCGGGTGAGATGCAGGGAAGAACGCGTTCAAGTTAGATCAGTAACTTAAAAAACAGGAGGTCAAACACATGACTCCAGATCGGGGTTCATCAAGAGATAAACGCATTCAAATTGCACAGGCAGTACACGATCAAATGGTGTTATAAAACGAAAACATCGTAAAGTTTGATATTACTAGCTGAAGGTTGAAATATTACTACACAAAATACAATGTGCAACGGTCCTATTAGGTAACGAACAGTCAATTCAAATTCAAAGTCATGACGGCATACTCGAAGGAAGTGCATTACACAAAATACTGGATAAACATAAAGTGTCCAGTCAGAGTTGTTTGGCAGAATCGGTAGCAACGGTAGACTGAACGGGAGGAGATTCTTCAATAATGAGCGCAACTGATTCACAAAGGTTGACGAGAGATCCATTCATATAAACTTTCATAATATCAAACTCGGGATGCTCTAAGGGGGTCTGGAAAAAATAATTGCACTGCCCAATTCCTTGGTTGAATCTAAGTTCACGCTCCTGACACACCTGATCTTCCAAAGTAGACTTTTCTTTCAGCAAATCATCTCGTTCGGCTAGGGCAGCTTTCTTATCCTTCGACAATTCATCATTGAGAGACTTTTCTTTTTGAAGATCTACCTGAAGGGTGTCAACAGACAGTTGCAATGAAGTTACTTCTTTTTGGGACGCCTCTAGGACATTCTTAGCTTTAAGTCGACCATCCTCGGCGGCTTTAGTTAATTCCTCAATACGAGTGGTCAGGGCAGCATTTTCCTTCTTCAACTCATTTAAACTGTTAGTAGCAGTTTCTAGCTCGGCCACCAATAACGGCTTGGTAGTCCCGGCAACATAATTCATGCACACACTGGCCCGCGCCATTAACTCATAGCCGCATTGTACGACTCGCTAGCTGTCATACCTTTGAAGGGAGCTCGTTCTTCGAGAGTCAAGTTAAATTGCAGACGATCGGCCACATGCAGTTTAGGATCCAAGGGGCCGGTCAGAAGAGCACCCTTAACTTTTTGTCTCTTTGGAGGGGAATGAGTCTTTTCTGCAGCCTTTCTTTTTGGCTTTACTTTCGTGACTTTCGGCTGGGCCACTTTGACATCTTGGGCAACTTCGAGAATAGGGATCGGAGGAGTAACAGCGGCCAACCCGGTAGTAGGAGTTGAAGACGAAGTGCCTTCTTCAGCCTTGAGCAACTACTTTTTACGAGCCATCAGGCGGGCAAAAGATTCGTGTTGCTCCATCCCACCAAAAAAGTCTGCAACACAAAAGACAATTTAGACAAGTTAATGCTTATCGATCGTCTAAGGAAAAAAGAGCAGAACCTTACCGAACACCCGAGCATGTAAAGTATCAGTCCCGATCAGGTCAATAAGCTTATCGAACACCCGAGCATGTAAAGCTTACAATATGTGCCTATAAATACACACTCTGTGGAAGGAAAAAGGGGACGAAAAAAAATAGAGGAAAACACTTAGAAATATTAGAGATTGAAGGAGAGAGTATAGAGAAAAAATATGTTCTCACACATAAAGGTTTTGTGAGCAACAATCACTGAGGAAGCATTAAAGGAATTCCAGAAGCTAAAAAGGTATGTCTACACTCCTATTCTTCTCCTTTTATTATACTTTAAAGTTTTCTTCCAAAGATTTTTTTTA
>NC_028359.1:15753606-15757181 GCF_000741045.1 Vigna radiata var. radiata | reverse complement strand
GTAACGGATTCCCGAACCTAAAAATCTGTTTTCGTAGACCATACTTTTATTTTAGGGTTTTTCCCTAGTTTTTCCATAATAAACTATGGTGGCGACTCCCAAAATATTTTCTAAAATCGTTTGTTTTTCGGTTCGCCGTCCCGTCACGATCCTGGTTGCGACAGCTGGCGACTCCACTGGGGACTGCATAGAGAATCAGGCCTTATTAATTAAGTGTTCAAAATTGATGTGGTTTTTCTTTTTTTATTCTAGTTTTATTTTATTTTATTTTATTTTTTTTATTTTTCCTTTCTTTATTATATGATTGTCTTTATTTATTCTCTTAATTCATTTATATGCTTTTATTCTCATTATTATTACTGTACATATCATGAGTGGGACCCTATACCCAGGTCTGAGTGTAACATAGAATTAGAGGGGTTGTGTAGCGGTGTCACGTCTGGACTAATTCCAGTTTGGCTATCGTGAAAACCCCAACCAGTTGCTGTTCTCTTTACATGCAATTTCACACCTAGTTGCGATCAACTGTTGTGGAAAAGCTGTGAAAAGGACCATAGCTCTGGTGGCCTTGATTTTAGGTTTAGGAAGCCTTCCCTGTGAGATTGCATATACAATGCTTAGACCTTAAGACATTGGACCTATCTTAAAAGCATAAAACATGTTGGCTTTTAATCATTATTTGGCATATATGTTTTCATGCATCATATGCATTAGCAACATTTTTATCATTTTCCCTTCATTTTCTTTATACATAACAATAAATGCATCATGTTTTTATAAAAAAAAAAAGAACAAAAATGTCATGCTTTGAATAAATAAATAAAGTAAAATAAACACTTTTTAGTCAAATGTATTAATAAAACTTTCATTTTCTTTTAAGCATTTATGACGTGAAATCGCGAAAATAGTTTTCTTCTTCATCATTTTCCATCATCCATTTTATCCAAAAAAAAAAAATCAATTTACAAGGGGCACTATTTTAAAGTGATCGCAAACAATCTTTTTAGCAAGAAAATATAAAAAAAAAAAAATATTTCTCAAAAAGTTTTATCATTTTTACTTCGTAAAAAAATAGAAAAGGAAATCATTACTTTTTGAGTAAATTACTATCATACGTTTCTGATCAATTGTTTTAAATAACTCATAGTATTTTCTGTTGAGATGCATGTGTGCATTGCTTGAAAACACTCATCCTCCAGCCTTCCCCCACAAGAAAAAGAGTTTGACTCTAACAAACACTAATACTACCCACAAACTAGAGCACATTGGTCTTGCTAAAGTTATTCTTGCTTGTGCTATTTTAGAACTCCCTAACTAGCCAAAAACATGCAAAAGAAAATCAAACCAATTGGGGCATCCTTTTTCGATAAAGCCTAAAAACTAGGGGCAGCTTTGACATTCATGGATCCATATCTCCGTACTTATTTTACTAAACACCAACGTCTTTTTGGTGTGTTGATATTCACATATTACATGCCAACGTGGCCATCCCAGTTTCCTTTAAATCCTTTTAAATCCTTACCACTTGCAACTTTCCTATGAATTCAAGCTTGCACATATCAATGTCAAAAGAAAATGCCAAGCATTGTTTTGAATATCCGACTTTAGAATTTTTGACATCCATTGTTTTTTCAAAATGTAAGACATACATGAATTTGATGATAAATTAAAAAAAAAAATCAATCAAAGGTTAAAGAGTTTCAAAATACTCATTTGCATAATTTTGCATCAAGCACAAAAAAAAAATCATTATCTGCATAAATAACTATCATGAATATCTTCGTGAATAAGATACTTTATGAATGGTTATCAAACCTGTTTCATTTCAAAAATACAAAAAGATCAACATGCATCTAGGTTTCCTCTTTCAAGTTAGCTAGGTCTTTNTATATTGGTCTTCTACCCAGCATTGGAAACCCTAGACTCAGCACTATCAACTCCTGCAAGAACCACTGATTCAGAGCATCAAACACCATCAGCATTACCACCATCAGTGCTCAGACTGTGGAGGCCTCAAGCGCAAAGAAATTTGAGGAACCAATGGTCGCAATTGGCGTCGTTCAAGAATCGGTGGTTATTTGCTTCGTCTGCAGGAAGATCTCATGCAATTGCTCTCGTTAATTCTCATCTCTCCCAAAGGTAGAAGCAAGATTTGAAAAAGAGCATGTTTGAAGCTATTTAAGCGGCAAGAGATGGAAAGGAGCAAATTATTGTTGTGTTATAAGGACATGACCAGAGTGACTTTGGAGATGCTAGAGATGCTTGTGTAATTCCAGTATTTACATTTTATTTTTGCTGAGGATTTGGTTCAGATGTTTAGGATGGAACTGTGTTTGAAGCAATTACTTGTTTTTGAATTTATGTCCATTGGAGGTAAAACAATTGCACTGGTCAACTCAACTTTATGACGATGAATTCAAAGATTTTACAGACTGCAATCTCTACTGTGAAGTGACTCATGGACCAGTTCCACCAAGTTTCAAGGATGGGAAGTCTGACGTTACCTCTTTAAGATTTGACAACCAACCCAATCCTGAGGTTTTACAGCTTGGAGAGGCAAACATAGGCACTCTCAAAGTGAATGAGATATTTACAATGGATAGCAGGGAAATGCATGTTAGCATTGTTTAAAGCTGCCAGAATAATTCTTCAACATTGAGTGACCTCGTGTTTGAAGAAAAGGTGAATGAATAAACCTTCTAATATTCTCTTTAGAAGTTTTCATAGTTGGCCATGCGAAAAGAGCAACAAGATCTTCATATGAGGATGAAATTTGTTCAAGGACAAAATTAGCAGAATTTATGTCCGCATAGATAATATGTTGAATAAATTGCAAATATGAGGGAGCTAGAAAGAGCCTACAAACAACAACAATTGGGTTTGGCTATTTGGATTTCGAACTTGGCCGAAAATTAATTTCAATTAAGAGACCAATTTTCATACTGGCACCAAAGAATTCAAAAAAAGAGCCCAATTTTCATCCTAGCATCCAAGCCCAGTTTTCATCCTGGCACCAAAGGATTTAAAGAAGAAGAGAAGAAAAACATGACACATCATGCATCGCCAACATCCAGAACGTATTCATGATTTCGTCGGAAGGAGTTCAAATGATACATCGGTGAGAAAGTTCAAAACAAAAAAAAAAAGGTGAGCAAGGGTATCACACGAATTCCCGNCCATACATCGGTACATCAANAAAAGTCCAGAGNTNTAAGAAGTTCAATTNAAGAAGCATCTATTTTGAGCTTGTCAAAGGCTAGTTTTCATCTTGGCACCAAAGCCCAATTTTCATCCTGGCACAAAGGTCCAATTTTCATCCTGGCACCCAAGCTTAGTTTTCATCCTGACACCAAAGGATTTCATGATTTCGTTGGAAATTAGTTCAAATGGTACATCGGCGAGAAAATTCAACAGAGGAATAATGGTCTCACATAAGTTCCATCAAACATGGCACAAAATGCAGAGATGACTCTACAATTAAGTTCAAAGAAGAAAGTCCAGAGTTATAAGAAGATCAATTCGAAAAAACAAAGGACAAGGTGATACCCCTTCACAGTGAAGTACACCTCTTAAGC
>NC_028359.1:15749567-15751577 GCF_000741045.1 Vigna radiata var. radiata | reverse complement strand
GATTCCCGAACCTAAAAATCTGTTTTCGTAGACCATACTTTTATTTTAGGGTTTTTCCATAGTTTTTCCATAATAAACTATGGTGGCGACTCCCAAAATATTTTCTAAAATCGTTTGTTTTTCGGTTCGCCGTCCCGTCGCGATCCCGGTTGCGACACCTAGTAGTTGAAAACAGCATGAGTGATGGGACAAGCTTTTACTCCATGAGGTAAGAACGTAGAATTTCCTCTCTCCATGCCAAAAGCTTCCTTTGACTGAAAGTGTTGCAGCCATCAAGGAAAGTTGGACTTAATCATATTCCACAGTGCCTTGTCTTCAATCTTGCTTCCCATCCAACTTTTTCTACCAACTCAAATGAATGCAAAAGAGATATGCTTAAGCGTGGCCCACCTCTAGGATGTGACACAAACTACTCATCTACCACCTAATCATATCTTCTTTCCAAGCCAATAAATGTTTCCTTTCAAAGCAAATAAATCACCTCTCTACAACCCAAAACCACGTGCCTCACAAGCAATAAACCAAATATCTCCTCTCAACTAAATCACCATAAACACTCATTCAAAAGAAAAGAAAACATCACTTCCCAACCAAAGAGGTTTCGACTGCAGCTTTCACAAGGAAATAATTCCATTCCTTCTCTCCAAATGAAGATAGCACACCAACGTACACTCTTCTCTTCTTTTGATTTTTTTTTTATATTCATAAAACTAAACCAAAGTGTCACTTCCTTGCAGCTCTATGCATCAACCTAACTAGCTTCTAGAGTGAAGGATTATTCAATCATCTTTTGCTAAAATAAAAAGTTGAAATTTGTTCTTCAAATATAAATGAAAAGTAGAAGAAAAGTGTAGTCTTCATTCAATCCATGAGAAGCAAAGAACCGAGAGTTTTCTTTTTTTCTTCCAGCTCACATGTTAAAGCAAAATGAAAATTCCAAGTCCAATTAAAAGTGGCGGCTCCTCTGATGAGTCGATATTTTCTCGATTTCACTTAGTTTATTGTGCTAGAATTAATCAGGGAATTGTGCTTAATTGTCCGGTATTTTCCCGTTTTTCATAATTATGCTTAATTTGACCGGAAATTCTAATTTTAATTAATTTGAATTTTCTGAGCTAATTATTTGCAGGGAAAATTCTGGAAATACAATTTGGGACATTTGAAGGATAAATTAGAGTTATTTTGTGCTGAAAAGAAATAGCAATTGGGTCCAAAGGTGGAGAATTTATTTTTAGGGTGCATTTAGAAAAAATAATTGCATCTGTCCAGCAGCTATGCATATTGCCACGCCCACATGAAGTGGTTGAACATCATGCTTCATTCAGCAAAAGCAAAGATGCAGCAACATCATCTAGCTTAGGAATTCACGGCCCAATAATTGAAGAAGAGGTGTGGCAGCAGCTGTCAGCACACGGCCCATGGAGATCAACAAGCCCAGCAGCATTGTAGTGTATTAATTGGTGAAGGAGGTGCTTGGAGTAAAAAAATATAGAAACCAGCAGTTTGGAAAGTCCAGCATCATTTAGCATATGGCTTGCACTGAGTATATTAAAAGGTTTTTTGCTGAATCAAATAAAAAAAAGAAAAGGTGTGCAGCAAGCAATTCTCTTCCGCAGTCCAGCAAGAAAGGCAAGCTGCCACACGGACACAAGCATCAACCCATTATTTGAATTACGTCCAGCAAAGAAAGCTTGGAATTTTTGGTTGGAAAAAAGGAGAGGCACAAAAACCTAGACCAGGAGACTGTTACAGAGGAGAGGAAGCCGCCACATGGAAGAACTGTTACATCCATTCTTCATTTTAGGTGCACACGGTGACGTTGCAATGTAGATTTTGAAGGCTTTTGTTACTCGGTTTGCTCTACAAGTTTCTTTATTTCTTTCTTTTTTTTTAGCATATGAACGGGACCTATGTTTTATATTATATATATATTAATGTTGGAAAACCTTGAAGTTGAAGCAGCTTACTTAGTATTTTATTTTACTGTCACGTCTTCTTTTTGAGGTGCTG
>NC_028359.1:15745705-15747547 GCF_000741045.1 Vigna radiata var. radiata | reverse complement strand
GTGGAAATTCTTCAATTGTTTGGTGCCCTTCCAAAAGTCCCAAAGTATAATTACAAAATTGCCCTGAAAATAGAAATAGGAATAATTAAGCTCAAATAATTCAAATTAATTAAAATATGAATTATTGGTCTAATTAAGCCCAAATAGTGAAAATGACACAATACTAAGAATTAAGCGCAAATCATCAACACCATTCGGCGCGAAAAACTAAGTTAATGGTATAAAATATTGATTCATCAAAATAGACCACAATTAGTCTTTTGCACTCCTAGGCAAAATCAAGACGCAAAACAAGGAACAGTACCGAGGACATCAGGAAGGTGACACAGACTCGACAACCAGACAACAAAGACTCACAAAACAGAAACAAAGTTGCACAATTCTCACAAAATCTGGACAGTGAAAGGCATAGGCAGAATCCCCACACACAGTCAATGAAAGCAGATACTTACAGAATCATCCAAACAGTTCAGTACATGGAAAACAGTCAATCNNTTCAAGAGATGAATCAAAAGCAACAGAGTCTCACAGATGCACACAATCAGTGTTTCTCTCAAGTGTTTAAGATAAATCAATGTCCTCGATGCACTCAAGAAAGCAAACACAAATAGATTTGGCAAGCCTCTAATATCAACACTCAAGCACACATGCATGTTCAAATCAAAAGGTCTTTTCATGGTTGTAATGGGGCAAGAACAAGGGAGGATACATCTGGATAAGAAGCTACAAACCAAAAGGAATAGAGGAGCAATGGGGAATAAGTGTAAACACATTCAAACACACCCACAACCTCTAATTCCATCCTCTTCTTGACTCCATTATTCAATTTTTTTTTCGTATTTTCTCTCTTTTTTTTTTCTCTTTTTTTTTCGAATCAACACACAATTCAAAAGACAAGATACATGATATTTACAGTGCAACCGCAAGAAGAAGACTCACTAGCCAAGTCATCTGCAATTCCTAAGAGACCACACTTATTCCCAAAACAATTCCAAAGCTCCAAAATTCCTAAGGTTCAGGTGATCATGGTTTTTCACTTAGGCTATTGTATGAGCTTCAAAACAAAGAAATGGGGGAAGTATAGGCTCAAAGAGGCTAACAAAGAGATCATAACAGGGTANGCTATCTGGCTAGAGAGGCTCAATCAACAAAATGCCTTTATCATTTTCAAACATGCTCATGAATCAAGAATTATCAACAGAGTCAAGCCAAGGCAAATGTGCAAGCAATCCAGAGACATATCACACACAAGAAAGATCATCAATTGGCTCAAATCTCACACAGTTAATCGGTCACAATCAATCCAACTCTCAAACATCATGATTATCTTCCAAGCAAAGAAGAGCAAGGATTCCAACAAAACAGAGTATCAATGCAGTGAAGGGAAACTAGCAACCTAATCACAGTCCACAATTCACAAAAAGCATGCAAAATTGTACACAAGACTCAACAAAATTCACTAGAAAATGAAATCTAAACAAAGAACAACCTCCCCTAATAGACCACACTTAAACAACATAATGTCCTCAGTTTGTCACAATCAGCAGATCAACAATCAGAACAGTCAGCAGATATAGACAAAGTGCAATAAAAGTGAGGAAGGAAGGAGAAAAGAAACTCCCTGAGTCAGATGGGAGGGTAGGTGGGGTGGACCAAAGACGTCTCCTCCACCACTGCATCCAACAAAGAAGGATTGTTGAGGAAAGGCTTCAGTCTATGCCCGTTCACCTTGAAGCTTTTAGCTGCAGATGGACCCTGGATCTCTACTGCACCATAAGGATAAACATTAGTCACAACAAAAGGTCCAGTCCACTTTGATCTCAACTTACCACCCATGAGGCC
>NC_028359.1:15735461-15737205 GCF_000741045.1 Vigna radiata var. radiata | reverse complement strand
AATGGCATGACATTTATAGATGCACCCAGATCCAGCATAGCATTTTCAAACTTACTATTACCAATCACACAAGGAATGCAAAATGTACCTGGGTCCTTGCACTTTTCAGGAATGTGCGGGACCGACTTACCAATAAGAGCTGATACATTCCTTCCCATGCTGATCCGTTCATTGTCCTTCATCTTCCTCTTGTGTGTGCACAACTCCTTCAAGAATTTGACATATTTTGGTATCTGCTTGATGGCATCAAGTAGAGGTATGTTCACCTCTACCTTCCTGAAGGTCTCCAAAATTTCCTTATCCACCTCTTCCGTCTTTTTGCTAGGAAGAGCCCGTGAAGGGAATGGAAGAGGGATAGGTCGGTCAACCAAAGGAGAAGGTGTGGCAGCGGTGGTGGTGGAAGAGGAAGAAGATCCACCTGAAGAAGAACCACCGGTTGGAGAAGATCCACCCACCTCAAATGCCCTGCGTAGACCGTCATGGTCGTCCTCTCTAGGACTAGTGGCAGGCATGGTTGTAGGTGTAGAAGCGGGCTCTGAAGGCACAACAATCTGCTTCCCTGATCTGAGGGTTATGGCACTCACATTCCTTGGATTTTGCACAGTCTGGGATGGTAACTTATCATAATTTTGAGACTGCGCCTGGTTTATTTGAGTAGCCATCTAACCCATCTGGTTAGTGAGACTCTGTATGGAAGCTCTAGTCTCCTGCTGAAATTGCATGTTATCTTTTTGAAACTGCAGGTTTTGCATAGTCATCTGTCTCACGAACTATTCCAATGAAGTCTCAGAAGAAGTGGAAGGTTGAGCAGCTGGTTGGGCAGATGCCTCTTGCTGCTGCTGTTGTTGCTGTTGCCTCTGGTGTTGTTGCATAGGTGGAGGCACATATCTGTTAGGTGCTTCGGCATTCTGGAAGGGTGGCGCCTGCTGCTGCTGTTGTGGCGCATTGTTCCACCTAAGATTGGGGTGATTCCTCCACCCTAGGTTGTACCTGTTGCTGGACAAGTCATAATTTTGCTGTTGTGGCTGCCTGTTGTTGAAGATGTTCGTAGCATAAGCCTGAGGCGCATCAGAGGCAGATGAGTGTTGTAAGGTAGGACAAGCATCAATGTAGTGGCCACTAGACGTACAAACAGCACATAGTCGTGCAACAGATGCGGATGAAGCTGTAGGTTTCTGATTGGTTGCCAATTGTGTCACTAACTTCGCAAGAGATTCAATCTTGTCTTCCAACTTGCTTTCAATAGCAGATAAAGATTAGGCAACAACATCATGTACGCCCCTCACCACAATGGAATCATTCTTGGCGCTAAACTGCTGGGAGTTGGAAGCCATCTTCTCAATCAATTGCTTGGCCTCAGCAGGTGTGGTGTCTCCAAGAGCTCCACCACTGGCAGCATCAAGCATACCCCTATCCATGTTGTTTAAACCCTCATAGAAATACTGGATAAGGAGTTGTTCAGGTATCTGATGGTGGGGAAAACTTGCACAAAGTGTCTTGAATCTCTCCCAATACTCATACAAGCTCTCGCCACTAAGCTGCCTAATCCCAGTGATGTCTTTCCTGATAGTTGTGGTCCGGGATGCTGGGAAAAATTTCTCCAAGAACAACTTCTTCAGATCATCCCAGCTAGTAACGGATCTAGGCGCCAAAGCGTACAACCAATCCTTAGCAACACCTTCCAGTGAATGAGGGAATGCCTTCAAGAAGATGTGCTCTTCAGGAACATCATGAGGTTTCATCG
>NC_028359.1:15728997-15730417 GCF_000741045.1 Vigna radiata var. radiata | reverse complement strand
TATGTTTTAAACAACGGAAAACAAAATTTGGGAAAATTTGATTCAAAAGCTGATGAAGGAATTTTTCTTGGATATTCTTTAACAAGCAAAGCATATAGAATTTTTAATAGGAACACGTTCACAATAGAGGAATCCATACATGTTACTTTTGATGAAATTGTGGACCTTGAGGAAAAACCTCTTGAGTCAGAAGAATCTATTGCAGGAACAAGTGAAGGCTCATCAAAGGAGACAACTGAAGAGAAGAATCATGACAATCCTCTAGATAAAGATTTAAANAAAATATGGCGACAACCTAGAGGATTATCTTTGGACAACATAATTGGCGATATCATAGAAGGGGTAAACACAAGAAGTAATATTGTAAATTATTGTATGAATGTTGCTTTTGTGTCACAGATTGAACCAAAGAATATTAAAGAAGCCCTTCAAGATGAAAAATGGTGTATCGCTATGCAAGAAGAACTCAACCAGTTTGAAAGAAATCAAGTGTGGGAATTAATTCCCAGAAAAGACACTCATCAAGTAATTGGAACAAAGTGGGTGTTCATAAACAAACTGGATGAAGAAGGAAACATCACCAAGAATAAAGCTAGGCTTGTGGCAAAAGGATATAGTCAAGAAGAAGGTATAGATTATGATGAGACATACGCTCCAGTTGCCAGGTTAGAGGCAATACTACCTACTTCTTGCTTATACATCTATAATGAAATTCAAATTATTTCAAATGGATGTTAAAAGTGCTTTTCTAAATGGTTATATCAAAGAAGATGTATTTGTTGAACAACCACTAGGTTTTGAGGATTTTAAAAACCCAAATCACATCTACAAATTAAAGAAAGCACTATATGGTTTAAAATAAGCACCTAGATCTTGGTATGAACGTCTTAGCAATTTTCTTGTAGAAAATGATTTCAACAGAGGAAAAATTGATTCAACTTTATTTATTAAAAGAGTTGGAAAACATTTTCTAATTGTTCAAGTATACGTAGATGATATTATCTTTGGTTCATCTAACGCAACTCTTTGCGAGAATTTTGCTAAGTCCATGCAGGGGGAATTTGAGATGTCAATGATGGGAGAACTCACCTTCTTCCTCGGACTTCAAATCAAACAAATGGAGGAAGGAACCTTCGTATCTCAAACCAAGTATTGCAGGGAAATCCTCAAAAAGTTTGAGATGAACAATGCTAAAGAAGCATCTACTCCCATGGGAACGTCCTGCTACCTAGACAAAGATGAGACAAGTAAAGAGGTAAGTCAGACCAAATACAGAGGTATGATTGGCTCTCTATTATATCTTACTGCTAGCAGACCTGATATCATGCAAAGTGTATGTGTGTGTGCTAGGTTTCAGTCAAGCCCTAGAGAGTCTCATCTTACTGCAGTCAAACGCATTTTTAAATATCTTAAGGGGACA
>NC_028359.1:15726415-15727703 GCF_000741045.1 Vigna radiata var. radiata | reverse complement strand
GTAGGATCCTTGTGATCTGAACCAGGATAAAATCACCTGTACATTTTTCTCTTTCCCTTACTCTATTGTTTATATTTTATTATCAGCTTAGTAAGAAACATTAAGAGAAAAATTATTAAAGGCACGATAAAAGTATATAACCAATTCACCCCTCCCCCTCTTGGTTTGTTCCACACTAATAATTCCATTGCAGCAATTCTAACAATTGGCATCAGAGCTTGCTTTGATAGTCATTCAAATGGCAGGATCACATCAAACCTTTGCAGAGGGTGCATCAATCAATAGACCCCCATTATTCACAGGTGAGAACTATGCATTCTGGAAGGTAAAAATGCAAATATTCATTGAATCTATTGATTGTGAAATTTGGGATGTTATTGCGTCTGGCTCTTCTGTTCCTACTAACAATACACAGGAACCAAAGCCCCATGGTCAATGGACCCCTGAAGAAAAGAAAAGGCTTCAGAATGACGTGAAAGCCCGGAACATCATTGCATCAGCGTTGACTGTTGATGAGTTCTACAGAGTCTCTGTCTGCAAAACTGCTCAAGAGATGTGGGACGTACTCAGAGTAACGCATGAAGGAACGAATGATGTAAAGAGGGCTAGGAAGAACTCTTTAATCCAAGAGTATGAAATGTTCCGAATGAAGCAAGGAGAAACAATTTCAGACGTCCAAAAACGCTTCACCAACATTGTCAATCATCTCATTGGACTGGGTAAGTCATTTGATACCGATGAACTTAACATTAAAATATTGAAATCTTTAGACAGGTCGTGGCAACAAAAGGTGACTGCAATCTCGGAGTCACAAAACCTCAACACCATGACTATGGCGGCACTTTTTGGAAAGTTGAGGGAACATGAATTAGATCTTGGAAGGCTTGATGAAGAAGAAGCTAAAGCCAAAAACAACAAGAAAAGTTTGGCATTAAAGTCTGTGGTTGAGAGAAGCAAAGGCAAATCAGACGATGAAGACTCAGACGAAGAGGAAAATTTAAGCCTAGTGATCAAAAGATTAAACAGGTTCATGAAGTCTAGAGGTAAAGGGAGATTCAAATACGAAAAGAAAGAAAATCAAGGATCTTCCTCAAATTACCGATGCTACGGCTGTGGAGAAAAGGGGCATCTAAAAGCAGACTGCCCAAATCAAAAGAAGGGTGAAGACAAAAAGGAGAANAGATTCTTCAAGAAAAAGAAGGCATACATTGCATGGGAAGATGACAATGAGACCATCACAGATTCAAACGACTCAGATGAAGAGGCAAACATCTGTTTGATGGCAGAT
>NC_028359.1:15707665-15721180 GCF_000741045.1 Vigna radiata var. radiata | reverse complement strand
CTTGTTCGGGTATTCTATTTTAACTTAAAGGTTCGTGATGGAATCTTTTCAACAAGGGTCAAAGGGGTGGACATTGTCTTGGACAATGATGTTTGGACCAATGTGGCAAAGGTTCCTGTGTTGGAAAATTCACAAATTGTTCCAAGTGATTTTGCAAATTTCAACAAGATAATGGTATTTCAATCCTTTCTCTGCAATCCTCGCCAACGCAACGCCCGTCTCTATCTCGCTGGAGGTCTCAAGATGGAAGAGCGCCTCTTGCACTACCTCATAGTTTGGCTCCTATGTCCTAGAGGATCCAACCATGCACAGTGCTCCGAGACTGATCTCATCATCATGTATGGGATACTCTAGAGCATCCCACTCAACTGGCCTCATCTGTTTCAAACCATCATGTTCAAAGCGAAAAGGTTAGATGTTGCGCCACTCCCATATCCCCTCCTTGTCTCTCAAATCTGTGTATATAAAGGGGTAGATATCTCAAATGAGCACTATGACACTGTGCTCCCGGGCCACAGGATTGGAGATAATTCCTTAAGAGAAATGGGATTCCTTAAGCAAGGGGACTCCTTTGTTCATCCTGATGATGTTGCTGGCGTTCAAGCAGATGAAGAAGAAGATGCAGATGACCCCATGCCTGACCCCACAAATGTTGCTGGCTCATCTCAAGTGAATGAAGAATATAGTCTAGAGCGTCTCTCTAGACAAATGACTGAGATGGCTCGCCTCCAGAATGAGATGATGACTATCCAAAACACTCGCCACGAAGAAATTTGTACTCATCTCAGGAATCTAGACACTAGGATTTCAGGACTAGAGCGACACTTTAATAGTGACGAAAGTGATGAATTCTAGATTCTCTTTGATTATTTTGTGGCTTATCTTTATGATTGTATGCTTTTTATTAAAATTTAATTTTTATCTTTGATGTTCATGTTTTTTATGCATATTCTCTTTTTATTAAGGGGGAGAAATTTTATTACATATATTTTTTCTAATGATCAAAAAAAGGGGAGAATATTGTTTAAAGAGATCCTTTTATTTTCTAATGCTCTCTTCCTTTATGAGTTGTTTTTTTTTCAGATTATTAAAAAGCTTTAAGCTTTAAACTTGGAGATAGTTTTTGATCATCATCAAAAAGGGGGAGAATGTTAGCAAAAAATAAAAGACAAAGTTTTGATGATGAACAGTTTTGCACAAGCCAAGATCCATAAAGACGGATTGAAGATCTCTGTAATTTATAAAGCTTTTATAATAATAAAAAATGATGTAATANTGCTCAAAAATGTATTAGGGTGGATTCTTGTGGTTTATATGTAATTTATTTTTGTTGAGAATCTTCCACAAGCTGTTTTAATCGATTAAACCAAGTTTTAATCGATTAAAACGAGGCTAGCACTGAAAACCNAATTGCCCCTGTAATAATCGATTAAAGTAAGTTTTAATCGATTAGTTAATCGATTAATCCTGAGAATAATCGATTAACACTAGCCGTTGGGTGTTTCAGATTTGAAAAACTAGCCGTTGTACTCATTTTAATCGATTAATACTTATGTTAATCGATTAAATGCGTTAGATGGTCTGTTTTCGAAGAATGGAAGGGTATTGGACTGAGTCTATAAGATGGCTCACTTTTTATTTCAAAAAGAACTCTTCCCTTGTGCTAAGAACCTCTGAACTCTTTGAGAACTCTGTGAGATTGTTGAAGCTAAGGAAACTCTCGTATGCAAAGCCCTGAAGTGCTACTGCGGTGACAGAGGAATAGCTCACTCATCCTTGGTGTGTCCGAGGAAGTTCCTGGAAGAGAATCATCCTTCGTGAAGCATTCGAAGGAGGTGGTCATCCTTTGTGAATATTCAAAGGAGGTGTTTGTAAGTTAATCTCTTGTGGTTTCAAGAGAGGTGGTATTTCTAAACTCTTACAAATTATTTTTCTCCGTGACTAATATTTGTAATTGTTTTGTGATAGTGAAAAAGTTTATCTTGTTTGAGATAAGCGACTGGACGTAGGATCCTTGTGATCTGAACCAGGATAAAATCACCTGTGCATTTTTCTCTTTCCCTTACTCTATTGTTTATATTTTATTATCATCTTAGTAAGAAACAATAAGAGAAAAATTATTAAAGGCACGATAAAAGTATATAACCAATTCACCCCCCCCCTCTTGGTTTGTTCCACGCTAATAATTCTGTTGCAGCAATTCTAACAAAACAGACTCTAAAGACAAATTCCTAGAATGCCTAACTAACCTATGAAAAGTCCTATCAATTTCAGGATCAAAAGGTGGTATGAATCCAGGATTTCCTCGAGTCGTGCACTAAATCACAACACCCTCTAATCATGAAACAATAGCACAAAAATTCAAAAACACAGAAAACAACGCAAGACAACATGACTCACACAAACACAAACACAACACAAGACTCAAAACCGAACTGTTGGTCCCCGACAGCGGCGCCAAAATTTGATGAGCTGTCGCAACCCACACAAATTTAATGTGCAATTTAGAACTGCAGTATAGTATTAGGGAATGAACCCTAGGTCGTCTCTTAAGGACCAAACTGTGGTTCAAGAATCGAGTCTAACACGAAGGGGGGGTTTGAAAAATGTTTTGTGAATGCAATTAGACTGAGTTAAGACATGCAAATTAAATCTAACTAATAGGATTGTAACAGTTGGATACTAAAGCTAAAATTATCATCACCAAAAATACTAGACAACATTAAATTAAAAGAAAATATTAAACCTAACACTTCAACAACAATTATCAAGCACGGTTAAAATTATCAAAGGCAAAATTAATTTATAGAAAGGAAAAAAAAAAACTAACTACAACTCAAACTAATTTAAAGCTAAAGAAAATAAACAACATATTGTTTTTTACCAACTCACGTGACCTCATTTACCTCTACCAAATAAATTGAAATTGCAAATGGCCCAAAAAATCAACCTCTGGCCGTGACCTCCTTCCAATTTAAACTTCCAAGACTCTCCAATAAACCAAGGACCATAGCACCCCTTTCTTTTTGTAAGAGCAATTAAATTGGTGATTAAACTCCACTTTCCCTGCAGCATGACCGTGGCTTCCTAAGAGAATTCAAATGCATTTCTTCACTCCAATTGAAGCTTCCAAGAAAGCACCGAACCCCACCATTCCATATAATGTTTCTCCCTTCTTCAATTAAAAAGTGAAATCACAATTCGTAGTAGTTGAAAACAGCATGAGTGATGGGACAAGCTTTTACTCCATGAGGTAAGAATGTAGAATTGCCTCTCTCCATGCCAAAAGCTACCTTTGACCGAAAGTGTTGCAGCCATCAAGGAAAGTTGGACTTAATCATATTCCACGGTGCCTTGTCTTCAATCTTGCTTCCCATCCAGCTTTTTCTACCAACTCAAATGAATGCAAAAGAGACATGCTTAAGCGTGGCCCACCTCCAGGATGTGACACAAACTACTCATCTACCACCTAATCATATCTTCTTTCCAAGCCAATAAATGTTTCCTTTCAAAGCAAATAAATCACCTCTCTGCAGCCCAAAACCACGTGTCTCACAAGCAATAAACAAAATATCTCCTCTCAACTAAATCACCGTAAACACTCATTCAAAAGAAAAGAAAACATCACTTCCCAACCAAAGAGGTTTCGGCTGCAGCTTTCACAAGGAAATAATTCCATTCCTTCTCTCCAAATGAAGTTAGCACACCAACGTACACTCTTCTCTTCTTTTGATTTTTTTTTATATTCATAAAACTAAACCAAAGTATCACTTCCTTGCAGCTCTATGCATCAACCATAACTAGCTTCTAGAGTGAAGGACTATTCAATCATCTTTTGCTAAAATAAAGAGTTGAAATTTGTTCTTCAAATATAAATGAAAAGTAGAAGAAAAGTGTAGTCTTCATTCAATCCATGAGAAGCAAAGAACCGAGAGTTTTCTTTTTTTCTTCCAGCTCACACGTTAAAGCAAAATGAAAATTCCAAGTCCAATCAAAAGTGGCGGCTCCTCCCCCAAAACCTAGGACCGTGTAAGTGTCACAAAAATATAGGGTAGGGTCCACCCTAAAACCCTAGTGCCATGTCATGTTTTTTTTCTATTGGGCTTAGACTATCCTAGCAAAATTGGCCCATATTACAAAAATTCATTTACAAATTCTAAACTACTAAGCTAAGCTAGATTAATTCTAAATTGCCTTGTGGAAATTCTTCAATTGTTTGGTGCCCTTCCAAAAGTCCCAAAGTATAATTNCAAAATTGCCCTGAAAANAGAAATAGGAATAATTAAGCTCAAATAATTCAAATTAATTAAAATATGAATTATTGGTCTAATTAAGCCCAAATAGTGAAAATGACACAATACTAAGAATTAAGCGCAAATCATCAACACAATTCGGCGCGAAAAACTATGTTAATGGTATAAAATATTGATTCATCACTTGGTAATAGGTCAATTTGACTTATAACATCCAGTTCGGCTTCGGTCATATCCGTCTTCGGCCAGGAGTCGACACGGTTAGGATTCTCGGTCCAATACAGCGGGAATTTGGGCCGACCGTCGTCAAAAAAAATATTTTGGTCACCCCGACTCTCGGATAGCTATCTTACAAAAGTTCGACTTAAATTCTTTGTAAGAGGAATTGAAGGGGGTGAATAACTGTTTATCCTTTACAGGAACGAGGGATATCCAAGATCGGTTCGGGTTAGGTAAGGCACGAAAAAAGTAGAGAAAAGACGCTGGGGTGGGGGTCAGTACCAATCCAGTGCAGAGCACACTGAAAGCTTGCATGACAGCCCACCCGTTCGGGTGCAATTGCGCGGGACTAATATTCAATTCTCTCAAAACACCCATTTGAAACTCCGAAAAGGGAAGTCTAATTCCCAAATCACGAAACAAGGTTATATACACGTAAAAGAAATCAGCAGGATAACCCTCTCGACCATGGCAGGCCCGCTCGTTCGTTCGACAAACCACAAAGGTATAGTCGTCTACATCCCTAAGGGCGGTCAAGATGTCTACTCTGTCTAACAAATGCCTAATAGATGCAGTAGATATAAAGTACGGGATATAATTTTTAACCTCATGCGGTGCCCAATCATACACCTGTACTATGAGAGGGGGGATTTTAGAGGTCCACATATGAGAATTATCACAGTTAAAGGGCACTTCGTTCCCGGATGAACGGGAAGATGTGGCAGAGGAGGAACCGGACGATGACGAGGTGCTTACCCCATCGTCATCATATCCCCGTCCCTCCTTCCTAGACCTACTGGATGAATGGGAAGATAGAGACATTACCTTGAAACGCCCGATCGAGTGGAGAGAAAGGTGGATTGGTAAAGGTAGACAGAAGAGCAGCAGTTGAGGCAAATGGTGAGGGACCACCCCTCTATTTATAACCGCATAAAGCGGTTTCGAGGATGCATCATAGCCGTGTATGACGATAAAATCTGACGGTGGAAAGCTTGCGTCTTTTCAGATTTGGTTGCATTGAAAAGACTAATTAACTTCAACCGTTGATCTCATATTCATTGTAAGGTTCAGAATCTTTGATCCCTCAATTATGACTTCACGAAAAACGAAACCATTAAACCCCTTCGCTTGTCACAACGCTTAGGGCTTGGGGGGCTTATGTATGATAGAGAGGCCGGTTGGCTTTGTCATGATCGGGCACAGACGTAGTATGATCGAGCACAGACATAGTATGATCGTGCATAGACACAGTATGATCGGGCACAGACGCAGTATGGTCGGGCATAGACATAATATGATCGGGTATAGACACAGTATGATCAGGACTAAATGGAAGATATGAAAAGATAAGTGGAGACAGGTACGAAAGTTCCGGCGAGATACAAGGACACGTTAACGGCAATTACGCTTAGTGGGCGAATCTCGCGGGATTATGGGCCACTACACAGACGGTTATAGCCCTTAACTCATACTCAACGTCTATAAATATGGGGGTAAGCAGACAGGTAAAGGGATCTAAATTACTCATTACTACCTTGACATTACTGTGACTCTGTTGACTTGAGCGTCGGAGTGCTAACTTGCAGGTCGCAGCCGTTCGGGTGTAAGAGTGAGAATCATCTGAAACGCTTCACCAAGGTAGTTTGGTTCGTGTCCGGTTTGCACTACAAGCATACGAGGATTAAAATATCGTCTTGGATCCTTCATCCAAAACATATATATATATATATATATATATATATATATATATATATATTTCAATTGTTCTAAAAAACTCTTTAGAAATATATTTTATATAAGGATGTTTCGAAAAATTTAATCCAAAACATATATATATATATATATATATATATATATATATATATATATATCTTTCAATTGAAAAAAAAAGGAACACAACCGCCACACTCATTTTGGTTTCGCTTGGAATGTGGTTTTCAATGAGATGAATGAGAGTTCATGCGCTGATTCTTTAGAAGCTGCACGATGATTTCACTTGGCTGGGAGAAAAGCACGTGTTTTAAGGATGAGGTGTCACGGCCTGCTTGGCCTTTCTAATTTTAGCTGTTACGGTGCATACGTAATTCTCCATTTTAGGTGTTGATTCAATTGAAAGAAACGAAGCACACAGCTGTCACTAATTTGTTGATTCAACACGAGGAGATGACCCCGCCAATCAAGATCTTGCAACATCGGATGCAATTAAAATATCCCGTGAAGTGCATCCCATTGGAGAAAGAACATTTGGAGGAAAAGAGCTCTCTGTTGTATTCACCTTGGTTTTTATATCACTCCCTTTTTTATTGATTTGTTTTATTTTTTGCTATTATATTTTGTTTCTTTTAGTCTTTATTTTTATTTTTATTATGATTGCTTGGTTGTTGCATTCTTAATTTTTGAAAGGAATAATAAATGTTCAATAAAAAATATATATATATTTTTTTAAAAAGTTAAAATTATAGAAAAAATGGCACTAGAACTTCTAAAGTTAAATATTGATTTCAATTTGTTCTTGTTTTATTTTATTTCTTTTAAATATTATTTTTCTTTCTTAAACAAAAAGGATAAATTTAAAAATTATACAAAGTAGTTTTTTAGTGTTTCTTTTAACACTTGATTAATTTTTTTTATAAGTTGTAATTTATTTTCTACCTTTTAGACTTTCCTTCAAAAATACTTACGTTGTTTTAAACATTTGCATGAAAACATTATTTTGATATTATAAAAAAATTAATAAAAACGAAAGATAAAAAAATATATAAAATAACAATACCAAAAATGTTTTAAAGGTTAAAGTACATTTGTGACCGCGCACGTCGTCCTTGTGTTAAAATCTTTTTCCTTTCTTTTAAAAAATAATATACAAAAATACCTTTTAAAAAAGTTAAAGCACACATGCGATCGATATGTTTTAAAAAGGTTTAACCACATGTGTGACCGCTCGCATTGCGCTAAAACCTTTTCTCCTTCTCTTCTAAAAAATAAATAAAAATGCCTTAAAGGTTTACGCACATGTGTCGCATCGTCCTTGTGCTAAAACCTTTTCTTCTTTTCTCCTAAAAAATTAAATAAAAATGTTTTAAAGGATTAAGCACATGTGTGATCGCTCGCATCATCCTTGTGCTAAAACCTTTTCTTCCTCTCTTCTAAAAAAATAAATAAATAAAAATGCTTTAAAGGTTTAAGCACATGTGTGATCGCATGCATCGTCCTTGGGCTAAAACCTTTTCTTCTTTTCTTCTAAAAAATAATAAAAAATATATTTTAAGGGTTTGAGCACATGTGTGATCGCTCGCATAGTCCTTGTGCTAAAACCCTTTTCTTCTTTTCTCCTAAAAATATGAAAAAAATGTTTTCAAGGTTTAAGTGCGTGTGTGATCGCTCGCATCGTCCTTGTACTAAGACCTTTTCTTCTTTTAAAAAAATTTAATAAAAAACTGTTTTAAAGGTTTAAGCGCGTGTGTGATCGCTCACATCGTCCTCGTGCTAAGACCTTTTCTTCTTTTATAAAATATATCCAAAAATGTTTTAAAGGTTTAAGCACTCGCGTCGTCCTCATCTGAGACATTTTCTTCCTTTTAAAAAAAATATATATCCAAAACTGCTTTAAAGGTTTAAGCACGTGTGTGATCGCTCGCATCGTCCTCGTGCTGAGACCTTTTCTCTTTCTCACATAAAAATAAAAAAACACAAAACATCCTTTTCCAAACAACAATCAATCTTTCTCCTAGAACTACGTAACCTTGATTTCTCAATCTGATTGAGAATACGTAGGAGCAAGGTCAACCCTTGTCGGGCACAAAAAACACAAAAAATATATTTTGTTTAGAGTTTTATTTTTTAGGGGAAATTAAACATTTTGCAAACCACCTCAAATTCGCGCATTTAATTAAAGGTATTGCCTTCGGGCAGGCGTTGTAGGGCGCTAATACCTTCCCTACACGTAACTGACTCTCGAACCTAGAATCCGGTTTTCACGGACCATGTCTTATCATCTTATGGTTTTTCCGTAGTTTTCCAGAAGAAACTATGGTGGCGACTTCAAAACTCTCTTTTCAAAATCGTTTCTTTTTGGATCGTCATCCCGTCGCGATTCCGGTTGCGACACTTTGGACAATAGCTTTGGCTCTATAAGTGATAACGGTTGAAAAATCGTTATTTTCACAATTAATTTTGATATTAAATCACACCCTTTATGGCTTACAATTAGCTTGAAATCATGTATTTTTCTTAAGTTAGAGAATAAGAGAGTCAAAGTTGGTTTTCTTGGTTTTATGCTTGGTTTCCCTTGAATTTGTAGGTTTATTGAATGATTTGAAAGAAGGATTGAATTATCAAAGAGTTGCGTGCAGAAAAGTCAACCAGAATGTAAAAAAGTCAACCAGTCAACCAGAAAAATCAACCAGTTGACCAGAATGCTGAAAAGTTGATCAGAGCGTTGTTCTTTTGCTGCAGTGAGCGCTGAGCACCAGGCCAGCGCTGAACGGTGGCGCTGAGCGCCAATTTTGTCCATTTTTCACCACTGAGCGTTAGAAATGATCGTTGGGCGTCTTGCGACTCCACCGTTGAGCGGTAATGAGCGCTGAGCGCCTAAATGATGGGCCTGGGCTAAAATTCTTTAACTTTTTTGTCTTATAAATAAACCCAGTGCGATACTTAGGTTAATCTTTTGGCAATCAGAGACGTCCAGAGCTCTTCTTCATTCCTTGGAGGCGGTTTTTGGATGCGGGAGCTCCAAATCACCAATTCTAGAGTTTATTCTTCCATTCTTTTCATTAATTCCATCTAGTTTCACCATGTCCATGGTGAGATAAACCCATTGTTGTTGGGGAACAATGTAATATTTTGAAACTCTCTTATATAGAAGATCTTGTTTTTATTCATATGGTTGTATTATCAATAGTTTGGGTTTTCTTATCCGATTTTCATGCTTGCATCGTTAACTCATTCGGTGTAGTGATCTTTGATTTTTTCGATACAGGAATGTACGAGGAAGTCTCAAACTGATAGGAATTCTCTTGGTTAAGCAATACTACCTAGGAATAGGAGTAGGACGACCATTTGCTTTAAACTTCTATTTATCATGCATTATTGATTACTTAGGGAGACTAGGAATGGTAAAGTAGTAATTGATAATAGGCTCTCTTCATCGAGGAATCGGGTTTTGAGTAGATTAGAAAGCTGGATGACATTGATAATAAAGCGAATTTAACAAGAATAGTAGATATAGGAGGGTGGATAAAGATAAATTTTAAACCCCAACAACTCCATTAATTCATAGTCTTATTTGCCAACTGATTCAATTTGCATTTGCATGTTTCAATTCTGTTTTTGCATCAACACTACCAATTATTCTTCTTTCAAGTCTTATGCGATCAAATCACACAACGTCTAGGCCACTGAGTCCTTTGGGAGAATGATACTCGGTCTTACCGTTTATATTACTTGATAATGATCTGGTACACTTGTCAGGGGCTTAACAATAAGCCATACACCTAGAAATACCTATGTTCCACTTCCTTTGAAATTTTTCACGAATCACAGGTAGGCTTCTTTAAACACCAAGAGGGGAGGGGGGGTGAATTGGTGATGTTTCAAAAATATGTTCTTTTCGCAATCTTGCAAACAAAGTATAAAGCTTTTTAAAGTTTCTTGAAATGCAAGCAATTAGAAAATATATGTAGCGGAAAAAACATAGTAGACTGCGTTAGAAATAGAGTCGACTGGAATGTAAAAGATAAGGGATAGAGAAATTCAAACACAGGTTTTTATACTAGTTCGACCAACAATGCCTACATCCAATGTCCTTCCACACAAAAGCAAATGCACTATAATGGTGGCGGATTTTACAACAAGGAATTTATAGAAGACCTCCACGTCAAAAATATAAATCTCCTCTCTAACCCAAAACCAAAATATAGTTGCACAACAAAACCAAAATTGCAGCAAGAATCCCCTCTTCTACAATCTACAACACCACTTTGAATAATCCTCAAAGTTCACTATCCCCCTGTATCACAACAGGTACAATTCCAAAACTCTTCACAGGATGCCAAGCCTTGATCACAATTCACCAGTCTTCACAGGATGCCAAGCCTTCAAATCGATCAAACAGAAGCACCTTACTTGTGCAGGTAATGATCAACAAGTGTAAGCGCACAATGTCTCCTCAATGAATCTCGTTCAAGAAAGGTCACCACCGTCTTCTTGGAGAATTCTTGGAGCTAAGAGAAATCTGAAACAAAAATGAAATTTTCAGTTCATCAAAAGTCTCAGAACAAACCCGTGTTCAGTCAATTTATATAGATTTTTGTTAATCAATCAGATTCTCAGTCGAAAGTGCTACTAATTCAGTTAATTGTATTATAACAGTTATAACAGTTCAATCAACTTAGTAGCCTATGGTCAACAAATAACAGAACACATTCAATACAATTGACCAAGTCATCAATGCTCAACTAACTTTTAAAAATATAGTCGTTAGAGTGCAAGAGCATAACAGAATTCCAAATCAAACAATAGATACAGTCGAATGTATGAACTACATAGTCGACATCAACCATGTAAAACATTTTGAAATTCTTTTCTTCTAAAAAATACACACAACATTGATCCTTAAAATCTGCACAAAGACTTTAGCATAGTCGAATCCATTTACTATGTAATCGACTGTACTAGAACTTTGTCACACAGTTAAAAGTTCATAAAAGTGCTTGTGTTTTTCAACTTTAAAACATGTGCAGTAAAAAATTTTAAATGATGCAAAACACATAACACATAAAGCATATAAACACGTTCCAGATATATATCAAACAATCAACATAGGAACATGTAACACATTTCAAACATGTTCAACAGATATAATAGTTAAAATGCATAAGAACATGTAATCACAGCAAACAACATATGCATGTTGTTAAGCAATGTGTTGTCATCATAAAAAACTAGATTGATATAGAAATTGTGTTGTCAACAATCTCAACAATAAAGAGGTCTATATTTTATTAAGATAGATCAAGGTTATTTTACCTGCACATCAATCGTATATTTATAGGGCTTGTTGCAACCAGGCACATTGATTAATCATTAACACAATATATTTTTGAGCAATCAAACCCAATAATCATTAATACTGTATAACTTTAAGGCATAAGACAATCTGACCCATTAATACCTGCTAATATACATGTTAACTGCCCATAAATGACCATTAACTCCGATCGATATATTTCATATAGTACAATAATCATATTATTTATTAAAGGCTTAATTACTTATTTAGTCCCCAAGTTGGGGTCTGAATTTTCGTTTTGTCCCCAGTTTTAAAAATGAAGCTATTTTGTCCCCATGTTTTTAATTTTGAGTGCAATCGGTCCCTTCCGTTAAGTAGCTAGCAACGACGTTAAATGTTAACTGACTGTGTATGTAATGTGGACGTGGCAATGAGGTGGGCTGCAATACATGATGTGGCAGCATATGTCGTGTTTTTATTAGGGGAAATGAAATATATTACTTTTTTTTAATTAAGGGAAATAAAATAATTAGGGTTTTCGAACCATTGTCATGTTTTGAAGACATTAAGTTAGGTCTTAAATTGGGGAATTGGGGCTTTTGCAATTGTTGAAGTGTTTGATAGTATGGAAGCTACGAGGTTCTGGAAGCATGACGTTGACGAAGAATTACCATTCTCGAAGGGGATTGTTGAGCGAAAAGGTTTGGTGACATTGTTCAGCAAAAAGGATCGACATTGAGGTGCTCTTTCTTCGAAGCAAAAAGGTGGAAGGTGCTCTTTTTTTGCACTTTATTTATGTAGTTGCTTTCCCCCATCGAAGTTGTCTTCTTGTCCCCTTTGTATGTTGTCTTGTGGTCCCTTTTGTTGTGTTGTGGTCCATTTTGTTGTGTTGTGGTCCCTTTATTACGTTGCATATGTAGTGGTCCCGTTGTTGACTGCTTTTCTTTTTGTTGTGGGTAGTGTTGGTATGGTTTTGGTCCCAAATTAGTGCATACTATTTTTTGTCTTTTGTAAGGTTGAACTTGTGGTTGTTATTTAAGCTGTATTTCATGGTTCTTTATTTAAGCTTGAAGACAAAATGAAATGTTGTAGGTGAACCAGTTATTGCGTGTCATAAAGTTTAAGTTTGTATGGCTACACGTGTTAGTAACGTGGCATGTTTACAATGAAGATGCATGTGAAAGTCATTAAATTATGATAGTATATGCATGTGAAGGTATTAACCAAGTGCATGAATGAAGTCTGACACTTACTTTTATATAGGCTTATAAATAGTTGATAATTGAAGAAAATGGAAAACTCTGCTGTTGAGGTGGTGTTTCACCATGGAGGTAAGTTTCTGAATGATGGGTCTTTCAGATACCATGGAGGGGACACAAGTAGCTTGATGATAGACATAGACAAATGAAGTTATTTTGAAATCTTGGCCATATTTAAGGAGATGGGATATAGAAATGTTAAGGAATTGTGGTATTCCCTAGGTGTTTGTGTTTTAGAAGATAGTTGGAATTGTTAAGTGATGACAAGGGAGCAATGCATGTGGTGAACATTGTGTTATTGAATGGTAAAGCTCATTTGTTTGTGGTTCACATGGTGTCTGAACCTCATTATATTATGGAATTGGAATATGATGTTGGTGAACATGGTGAAGTTGGCGAATATGGTGATGGTAATGGTGTTGAAGCTGCTGAATGTGGAGATGATGGTGAGCATGGTCATGAGTCAGAACATGGTGATGATAGTGATGGTAAACTTGGAGAAGAGGGTGAAGAAGAATGTGGTGAAGTACAAGAACATGGTGAAAAACATGCTAAAGTTGGAGAATATGGTTATGCTAATGGTGCTGAAGCTGTTGAATGTGGAGATGATGGTGTGTTGAATGTGATAGAGAGTGATGAAGGGGATGTGCAGGCTGATGGTGGATGTGGTGAAGGGTGTAACGCCCCGACAACTTACAGGGACTGCTGACTGCCCCCACAGATCAACACGAGGCTTTCTAGTGTGCTTTGTCCTCACTCACACACTTTCCGA
>NC_028359.1:15700558-15707445 GCF_000741045.1 Vigna radiata var. radiata | reverse complement strand
GAGTTAGGCTACCGAAAAGCAAATGCATTTGTTGATATGAGTAGTCAAATCAATTCCTTTAAGCTATCCTTCAACTGTATAGTCTCATACCTATACAATCTCCAGATCCCTCTCATTCCGGTGTATGTTTGATTCGTCCATGTGCCCCTTCCACTCGAAGCCAGCCAGGAGCCGCTCCTTGTCCGTGCCCCCTGCACCATGCCTCTTGCACCGGCGATCACTCCCCGCCTTCGTCAGTGCCCGGGTGTCACAAAGGGGATGTGCAGGCTGATGTTGCTGTTGAAAGGGATGTTGATGCTGATGTAGAGAGTAGTGAAGGGGATGATCTAGGTGGTGGTCAAGAAAATGTGCAGGAGGAGTTTGATGTCAGTAGTTGGATAGGGTCTGATGAAGAGGCTTTTGTTAGTGAAGATGATTTGGTGGATGTTGGTGTGCATGTAGATGAACAACTTCAAGACCAAGACTACGAAGGTAGTGTATCTGTTGAAATGGGTACAACAAGTAGAAGTACTACCTCAAAGTTGCATGCACAGGCTAGGGCCTTATCTGATACTAAGTGGGAATCTGATAGCTGTGGCAATATTTATGCAAGTGATGAGTCAAATGAAGAAATACCCCGAAGTGGACATTTTGGGATCTTCTCAGAGCCCGTTAATATGAAAGAATATAAATGGCAACTAGGAACATATTTCCCTGAAAAAATAGATTTCATTTATGCAATTAGAACTTATGGAGTACATAATGGTAAGAAGTTGAAGATTTTTAAAAACGACAAGAGAAGAATATGTGTTAAGTGTTGTGTATCACAAGGCAAATGTCCATGGTACGCATACTGTGCTTATAGGAGTAGCCAAACTACATGGAAACTAAGGAAGATCATAGATAGACATACATGTAGTAGGGAATTCAACATTGGTTTAGTTACCTCCAAATGGTTAATTTACAAATTAGAGAAGAGCATGAAAGCAAATCCAGATATAAATCTGAAAAATCTGCACACTAAGTTTTGTCAAAAATGGAACATTGGTGTGTCTAGATCTACAACAACCAAGGAAAAAGCAATGGCAACCGCCAACATTGAGGGTTGTTTCAAACAACAATATGAAAGACTGTATGATTATGCACAAGAATTACTTAGATCAAACCCTGGCTCAACAGTGAAAGTGAAAGTACAACGAAATGATGATGATAAGGTTATATTCAACAAAATGTATGTGTTTGAAAGCATGTAAGGACAACTTTGTCTCATGCAGGCCTATTATACATTTGGATGGATGTCTTTTAAAAGGCAAATATGGAGGTGAGCTTTTAACTATTGTTGCAAGAGATGGTAATGACCATATGTGTCCATTAGCATATGTTGTTGTTGAAGTAGAGAATAAGGAAACATGGACTTGGTTTTTACAATGGTTAATTGATGATCTTAGAGGAGGGGGATTATGTCCAAGGTGTACCTTTATGTCAGATCAATATTAATTAAGTAAATGTCTACCTTTCCTTCATTTCTTTGTTGACCATGCCAGTTTAAGACTCATACTTACCTTCATTAATGTCATAGGGACTTATGCTAGCTTTACAACAACTATTTCCTGGTATGGACCGACGTTTCTGTGTAAGGCACATGTATGCAAATTTTAGGAAAATATTTCTTGGCATTAATGATAACGGTCTAAAAACCTTTATTTTTATACTTAAATTTGATATCAAATCACACCCTTCATGGCTTAGAATGAGCTTAGAATCATGCATAACACTTAGTTTAGTCACAAGAGAGTCAAAAGTGCTTTTTAAAGATATTATGCTTGTTTTTACATTGTTTTGGCAGGATTTGATGAGAATTGAAGGATGGAAGTGAAGAAGGGAGGACTTAAACTCAAGAAAGGATGAGAAAAGATACAAAAGAAGAGTAAGGTCCATTGCTTAGCACCAATTCCAGGGCTGAGCACCAACTTCGAGGAGGAAGCCACTTTTTCTCGCCTGAGTGGTGACGCTGAGCGTCTTGCGATTCTGAGACCCAGCGCTGAGCGCCAGGTTCCACCGCTGAGCGTCCTGCGATTATGGGGGTTACTGTTGAGCGGTCAAATGAGCGTTGAGCGCCTAAATGATGGGCCTAGGTCAAAACTATGTTACTTTTCTGCGTTATAAATAGATCCATGCGACCCTTAGGGTAATCTTTTGGCAGAGGAAGACTTCAGAGCACCTTCTACACTCCTTGGAGGCAATTTCTTGGATGCAGGCTCCAATTTATCAATTCTAGGGTTTACTTTTTCATCTTTTCCATTAATTCCATCTAGTTTCACCATGTCCATGGTGAACTAATCCCTTTGTTGTTGGGGAACAATGTAGTCTTTTTGAAACTCTCTTGTATCAAGTTTCTTACTATATTCATATGCTTTTATTATCAATTGTTTGGGTTTTCTTTTCTGATGTTAATGTTTACATCGTTTAACTCACTCGGTGTCATGATATTTGATTTTGTCGATACAGGAACATACGGGGAAATGTAGAACTGATAAGAATTCTCTTGGTTATGAAATACTACCTTGGAATAGGAGTAGGACGACCAATTGCTTTAAGCTTCTGTACTTAATGCGTTGGTAATAATTAGGGAGACTAGGAATGGTAAACTAGTAATTGGTAATAGGCTCTCATCGTTGAGGAATCGGGTTTAGAGTAATCTAGAAAGTTGCATGACATTGATAATAAAGCGAATTTAATAAGAATAATAGATATAAGAGGGTGGATGATGGAAAATCCCTTAGCCATGGTCAAGCACTTTCAAGAGAGTTAAAGTCATCCTTGAAGATGGTGTCAACTCTACCTTGTGGACCACCTTTAGAGCCATTATGAAGCAAGGCTTGAAGAGTAGTGTAGGAATTTAGGCCATTGTATTAGGNCATGTAGTGTAGGTTTNTTTAAGGNTTGTATTAAGGCCTAAGTAGCATAGGATTTTTCTTANAGTTAGACATCCAAACCAAGTNGAAAGTGTGTGCCATGTGTCATGCTTCCATTGGAGAGGATTTACTTTTTAAAAGGTAGCCACATGGCACCTTAGNAGTTNAGAGTTTTTGCTTTTGGTAGTGGCCACATGGCACTCTAGGAATGGAGAGGATTGTGTTTTGTGAGTGGCCACATGTCCTCCCATCATTGGAGGTTAGAAGGCCTCATTTTTGGCCAATGAGAGCAAAGGTGGGAGATCATGCTTTTAGGGTTAGAAGGAGACACCCTTGGCCTATAAATAGAGGTGTCTCCACCCTTGTATTTCATCTTTGATTTTGAGTAATGTTATGCTGCCCATTTTTGGCCATACTACTAATCTTAGATCAAGACTAGAGCAACCCATGAGGCCCCTCAAGTCACCTTCCTGCTTGAGTTGGCCTAACCTCTCTTGGAGCCACCANATTTCCTAGATGCTTTGAGCTTCTACANCATTCATACCTTAACTCATCATCCTTGAACCATTTACCACCACATTTCCGCACCATTCATCCAAGGAAACACCCCTCCATTGCATCCTTCTAAGCTTTGGCCCAACCTAGCTTAAGGAGGTTGCCATCATTTGGCATCAAGATCTTTGGTTCTTCAAGATCTAAGTCTTTTGGTCCTTATCTATCCTTTATTGTTCCATATTGTTGATGTTATTTCACTACTTGTCTTGTTGTGTTTTGTTTTCCACCTATCATTTGTTCTGGCAGCAACTGTGACGATTTTGAAACTTAAACTGCATTTAGCTTAGTTGTCCAAAAAAATACATACAAATATTCAAATGAAAGCCCTTTGAGTCTAGTTTCTAACAAAAAAAGAATCACTTCATTTGGATTTCTGTGCAGAAAGTTATAAGTAAAACACTCAGCAAAGGTCAAAGCTGCCAAGATGTTGTCATTAGCGTTTTTCAAGTTCGTTTTTGGTAGTTTTGGCTAGTTTTTTTTTTGTGCTTTTTCTTTCTTTTGAGTCATTCTTTGCTGTTTTGTTTGGTCTTATATGCTTATTTTGTGTCATTTTTATTTTTGAATCCATCTATGTTGTCTAGAGTCATGTTTAGTCCTTTACATGTCTTTACTTCCATGTTTAACCTTTGAAAAATCACCAAAAATACATGTTTGAGTAAATTTCAAAACTTTTTCATTTGAGTACCTTTGAGTGCTTTTTCTTTGCATATTTGAGTTCATACTTGTTTTTAGACCATCAACAAGTTCTTAGAGTTAGGTTTCCATTATGTCTCTTTTTGTGTTTCATGCTATACTTGATTCTAGTAGGTTTTCTTCATTTTGGTGCTATAAGCTTGTATGAACATCAAACTCCTTGTAACATTCTTGATTTGAGGTTTGATTTGGTGTGTGTTTGTGCTAAAAAAAATTCAAGAAAAAGAAGAGACAAAAGGTACAAAAGAAAAAAGTAGACAAAAAGTACAAAAAGCAAAAGCAAAAAGGAAAAGTAAAAGCACATGCATGTATCATCTTTAACCAACTTTGTGTGAGCACTTTGATGTTGATTTGGAGCTGATTTATTATGTCNCCAAGCTGCTGTTCCAGCAGCCATGATGATCTAAAAAAGGTTGCCTTAGTGCACCATTTGATCTAGCTTGCCAAAGGACAAAAGCACCTTATGATTTTCTAGTAGTTTTTGGTTTTTGTGATCTATTCTAATGCCTTTCTTTAGGTAACTCCTTTTTTTGTGCTAACCTTTCTTTCTTACCATTTAATTGCTTGATTGTCTTCTAAACATTCATTGTTTTGTCAAAGTAAAAATCCTTTTGAAGAGCCTTTCTCCCTTTTAGACCTTTTCTTGCTTTTTTCCTTGGACTCCTTTTGGTTTTAGTGGTGTTAACTTGTGGTGTAGCTCTTTGGATGGTTAAAAACGTGAGGATCATTGAGATAACAGCCCAAAACAGTGGAGGACATCCAAAGGTGAAGGAGGCCTTGAAGGGAAGCTTGAAGTCTTGGTCTAAAACACAAAACAAGAGAGTATACACTTGGTGAGAAATAGAGATTTATGNGTATTTTCTTTGAATTGTAAAATTGTAGTTGTTTTCCTTTTTGGACTTGTATTTTGACTTGTTAGGGTTTTGTCCTAACAGGAACATTGGACATTTATTATTTAAGNGAAATTTGTAGTTGGTGGGTAAGAGGGAACCAAAGTTCCTTCTAACTTCTCCATTAGGCCGCATAGATTAGCTTTAATTGCTTTCTTTAATTGTGATAGTCTAGTGTGTGTCAACTTTTATTTCAAGTTTAAATCCCTTTAAGAAGTTTGGTACAAGAGAACTTGGGGTAAGCTTTGGCTAGGAAAGACTTGGTTNCTAAGCAATCCATAGTGATACACCTCTCTTTCCTGGAAGTGAACTTAAGCTTCTCTTGTCTCCTTAAGTCTCTTAAGGAATTTTATTTGAAATACAAAGTTTTTTTTGCATAAGCCATTTTGAAAATCTTAAAAATGTCTAGCATTATTTGTGAAAATTGTTTTTCAAAATTATTTTAAAACAAATGAGTTTTTATAGTAGCTTGCATTTAAGTCATGGTGAGGATGAGCTACATTATAAAGCTAAGAGTGACCTTCCATTCTTTGGTGAGAATACTAGTGCATTATCATACCTAGCATGGGAGAAAAGAATAGAAGAACTTCATCCATTCCTAGTTAGGCATGGTAATTATCATATACTTAGTTTATGCATCTCTAAGCTTGTAGGACATGCAAGTGAATGGTGGAATCAAAGACAATCTAAGGTTGAGAAAGGTAGAAAATCTCCAATTAAAGATTAGTGTGACTTGAGAGCATGCATGAGAAGAAAATTGGTTCCTTCTTCCCTTATAATAAACCAAGAGCAAATATGTGAGATGAGAGAGGTAGAAAAGAAAGAAAGAGTTGAAAGAAAACAATATCTTGCTACCTTAGAAGAAGAGCTTAGAATCCTTAATGAAAAACAAGAAAAAGTCCAAAATGATTTAAGGAAGATTAAGAAAATAAGAGAGGAAGACAAAAGAAGGAAGAAAGAACAAAGAGAGAATGAGGAGCATGAGAAAAGAGAGAAAGAACAAAGAGAGAAAGAGGAGCAAGTAAGAAGAGAGAGCAAGGAGGAGGAAAGAAGAAGAGAGTATGAAGAGAAAAAGATAAAAGAAAGGAATGAGAAAGAAAAGAGAGAAAAAGAAGAGATTGAGATAAGAGAAGAAGAGGAAGAGTTACTAAAGCCCCCTACCACTCCTACAATTAAGGTTGAGACTAAGACGATGAAGGGAATTTTCCAATCCTTGAACTTTTCTCAATACATCCAACCATCTCTCATAACTCCAACTTTTACTTTTGAAAAATTTTCAACTTCTTTTTCACCTCCCACTATTTTTAACTCCTCAAATTTCTCCAAGTCAAACTTTGAGTTGATGTTACCTTCTAGGATACAATTAACTCAAAGTAAACATAGACAATTTTATGGAGTAGACCTTCAAAGTTTTCAAGTAAATTCTTTTAAAATTAGCACAAGGTCTTCTTTAAATATTTCATCTAGATACATGTTGTTTGTGGCTCATAAGATTATTGGTTTTGTGTTTGATGGCACTTGCATATGGATCTTTGATCCTGGTGGAAAGATACACAAATTAACCAATAATAAGAAAAAGGTTTTTGTCATAAAAGAACAAGAAGATTTGAGGACAAATCCTTTTCAAAAGGGAGGGTATGATGGCATATCCCTAAATATTAACTCTTGTGTTGGAATGAATAGTCTTTCAAAAATATACATCCAACACAAGACAAATAAAAACTTCAAAGATGCTCTTACTCTTCAAGACCTTGATCATTCATTTGATTTAAGGTGTATCATTGTATGGAGCTATATTCTTCATTTACTCACTATTATAACATTTGTTCTAACTTGTGTTATAAAATGGGTATTT
>NC_028359.1:15695123-15699958 GCF_000741045.1 Vigna radiata var. radiata | reverse complement strand
CCTATAAATAGAGGTGTCTCCACCCTTGTATTTCATCTTTGATTTTGAGTAATGTTATGCTACCCATTTTTGGCCATACTACTCATCTTAGATCAAGACTAGAGCAACCCATGAGGCCCCTCTAGTCACCTTCCTCCTTGAGTTGGCCTAACCTCTCTTGGAGCCACCACATTTCCTAGATGCTTTGAGCTTCTACACCATTCATACCTTAACTCATCATCCTTGAACCATTTACCACCACATTTTCGCACCATTCATCCAAGGAAACACCCCTCCATTGCATCCTTCTAAGCTTTGGCCCAACCTAGCTTAAGGAGGTTGCCATCAGTGGATAAGGATGAAATTGTAAACCCCAACAACTCCATTCATTCATATCTTTTATTTGCCAATTGATTCAATTTGCATTTGCAGGTTTTGATTTAGTTTTGCATTAACACTACAAAATTATTCTTCTTTCAAGTCTTATGCAATAAATTTACATGAAAGATAAGGCCTAAGAGTCCCTTGGGAAATGATCTGGACTTACTGTCTATTATTACTTGATACGATCTAGTACAATTGCCAGTATCTTAACAAGTTTTTGGCGTTGTTGCCAGGGACTCATGGTTTAACTTTTCAAGTAGTGTGAATTTGATTAACTTTGACTTGATTTTATGTTTGTTTTTATGCTTATTCTAATAAATGTTTTCTAGGGTTTAGTGCCTAATGTTTGCAGGATGCAATATGGACAAGAATTTGACTATATGGGCAAGAATTTGACTATATGGGCACTCAGTTCTATCAAAATGATTTCAGCTACTGGTGGGAACCTCACTAAAACTGGGAACAAAGCCAGAATGTGCGAGATGTTAAGCAACAACTCTCTATGCCAAGAGAAACGTTGTGGGAAGCTGAACAACGTTTACGGCAGGAACAACCCTCTTTGCCAAGAGAAACGTGAAGGGAAGCTGAACAACATTTACAACAGAAAAAATTCTCTATACCAAGAGAAACATTGGTGGAAGCCGAACAACGTCTTTGGCAGAAACAATCCTCTTTGCCAATAGAAACGTTAGGGGAAGCTGAACAACATTTACGGCAGAACCAACTCTCTTGCATGATGAAGTCTCTTGGTCTTAGGGGTAATACTAAAGTTAACCCTAGGGAGGAATGTCAAGCCACTATCTCTAAAAGTGATAAAGTTGTTGATGAGAGGAAAATAGAGATAGAGGAGGATAATATAGAGAGAGTTGTAGAGGAAGAAGAACTAGAAAAGTTGAGTGAGGAAGAAAAAGAAGATAAGGAAAAAAAAGTGGTTGAGAGAAAAGAAAAAAAGAAAAAAGTGCGAAAAGAAAGAAAAAAGAAATCAAGGAAAAATAAAAAGAGAAAATTGAGAGGAGAGAGGAGTGAGAAAAAGAGGAAGAGAGGAGAGAAGAAAAGATCATATGAAAAGCCCTCTCCTCATCAAAAGAAATATCATAGGAAAGAAAAGAAATTTATGTGCTCTATGGAAATCTTCAAGAAATTAGAGATCAAAGTTTCTATGATTGAAACATGGAAACAGGTGCTTGATGTTTTTAATTTTCTGAAGGAATTCAGTAGGAAGAAGAAAAAGAAAAAAAATATCAAGCAAGGGGAGTATTAACACTTACTGATAGGTGTTGGAGCTTTACCGAGTCAAGCTAGTGACGTAAAAAGAGCGCTTATTGGGAGGCACCCCAGTGATCCAAGAACAGTATTTTTGTACTTTCAATTTTTAAATCTTGGTGATTTAATTATGAAGAATTTTTAATATTTTTGTGTATTGGGCAGCTTCTACTAAGGGAAGCTAAAATTTTTTATGTATCTACTGAAGGATACAGGTAAGTACACCAAATGAGGGGTGTTGGAAAGTGTTGGCTACAAAACCAACAACAAGTGCACCGGTCGCAGCGTAGCAAGTGACAAATATCGTTCTCTCCCAACGGACTTGTGCAACACATGGCAACTCTTCCTTTTATAACTCAATTAGACATCAAAGTGCACAAAACAACACAAGAAACTCTTTTGGTATTTTATCAAACAGTTGGTGTGCAAGGAGTTTAAAATAGTGTATTTACAATTTGTCAAGACTAGAGTTCATCCATTTCATTCTCATGCATTCACAAACATCTCAATTCCATCCAATAGGTATTCAATTTCAATTCTAGGTTCAAGTCATATTTTCCAATACATCAAGAACCATAATTTATGCATGGGTGATCAATCCAAAGCAAGCATTAAGCATAGAAATCAAATACTAACATTGAAATGGAAAAGCATATGTATTAACATCACAAAATACACAAGATTCAGTTTATTACATCTAATCTCAACAAATAGGAAAAACTCTCCATGGTGGAGAACTTAGGGTTCACAAAATTGAAGAGATAGGGAAGAAATTGGAACCAAAGAAAAGATGCAAAGCCTTTCCTAAGGTTCTTGGCAGCTGCTCCATGCTCCATGTGCGCCTCCCCTTCGCAACTCCATCTCTAATTTGTGACCCATCTTCTTCCTTAACCCAAAAGGGGCAAAATCACCATTGATGAAGCTTGAAGACCTAAGGAGGAGTGAGAGAGCTTCCCAACACCCCAAATAGCCTCCAAGGGCCTCTCCCAATCTCTCTAGGTGAAGAATGAAGTGTAGGAGGAGAAGAATGCCGAAAAATCACGAGACCCATGTTTAAATAACCCATTTTTGACACATCAGCAAAAGTCGCACCCAGCCCCCCCTTCTAGGGCGCCCACACGCGAAGTTTTGGGTGAATCTGTGAATTGAAGGGCGCCCAGCCCCCTTTTGGGGCGCCTAGGCGCCAAGTGTGTGGTGAATCTGCGAATGGAAGGGCGCTCAGCCCCCTTCTGGGGGGCCCGGGCTTGATTTTTCTGCACTGCATCTTTTTCACTTTCTCTGTAGATATGCTTGCTCCAAAGGCGTCCAACATGGGTATTTACTTCAAATTGATCTTTTCTTGTCCCAAAACATGTTCCCTTGAGTTCTTTCTTGTTTTCCTCCACTAGAATTGCTTCCTATTCATTTATTTCACACACTCAAACAAAAAGATTAGAGGTAAAAATAAGCATATATTAAATAAAAGAGATATAATTACATGCTTATGTCATATGATCAAGGCCATTTTTGGTAGCCCTTACTTAGCCAAATTTTCGCCAAAAGTAAAGAGAACCATGTGTTCTACCCTTTTTGAACCCAAGCCTTAAACAAGATGAAAACCCTTGCTTTGAAAATCTTTACCTTGAGATAGGTTGAGAAATATTTTGTGGTGTTGATAAAGGTTCAAGTTTGGGGTTATTGAGGGAAATTGAAAGGCAAAAGAAAGGTATTGAGCTCAAGTGTTGAATGAAAAAAAGCATGAAAAAGAAAGAAATGAAAAGAATAAGCATGAAAGGCGAGTTCAATGTAAAAGAAAAGGAAAAAGGGAAAGTTGGGAATGAGTGAGATTGGTAAAAAGAGAGTTTGTGCTTGAACTATGACTGTGTGAATAACTCTCTTAACTCAAGCATTTTGTGATCTAAAAAACCAATGCTTACACTTGAGTGAAATACTTGCTTGGTGATTGAGTGAAACACTTGCTTGGTGAGAATTGATAAATTTCATGCTTACATCTTTGCTTAGTGGATTGGTCATTCATAATATGTAACATCTATTGAGAACTATGTGATTATGTGAAGTGAATTGAATTGAAAGTATGCATGCATCTTGATTTGATTCCACTGAAAATCTGAAATTGAATAGTTCTTGTCATGAATTTTAAGAGTGTTGAACTATTGGATGAAAAAGTGGAAAGCCAAGTTTTGTTTTATTTGCTTGAGGACAAGCAAAGTTCTAAGTTTGGGTTTGTGATAACGATTGAAAAACAGTTATTTTCATGCTTCATTTGAGATCAAAATACACCCTTTAAGGCTTAGAATGAGCTTAGAATCAAGCAAAACACGTAAGTTAAGTCGGTTGAGAGTCAAAAGATGTTTTTAGAGATATTATGCCTGTTTTGCATTGTTTTGCAGCATTTTTGATGAAAAGGAAGAATGGGATTGAAGATGGAAGGTCTTAGACTCAAGCAAGAAGAAGAACAATGAAGAAAAGAAGAGTCTAGAAACCGCCTAGCACCAAAATTCACCGCTGGGCGGCCAAATGCGAGGAGAAACCTCTGTCAGGCGCCCCGCCAGGCAATTTTGCGACTAGAGGCAAACCGCCGGGCTGTGGCGCGATGATGAGGAAACCGCGGGGCGCCAAAAGTGCGACACCGGGTGGTTGTCTGCTGGGCTTGGTGATGGGTGTCGCCGCCCAATCAAATTTGATTGCATAATAAGAAATGCAGTATAGCTAGGAAGTGACTCCTAGGTCGTCTCTCAAGGACCAATTTTGCGGTTCAGAATCGAGTCTAACACGAAGTGGGGGGTTGTGAAATTGGTTTTGTTTGTGAATGCAAATGACGAAATTAAAAATAAAAATTAAACACATTTGAACATCATAAAAAGCGTTAAAGAAAGTGAAAATGCTAAACTCAATACTAGACTAAACAAATATCTAAACATAGTTAAATTAAATTAAATACAAAACTAAATCAAAGAAATTAAAAACAACTCAACCTACATTTCAAACTAATTTAAAATAAAATAAAATAAAAAAACATAAAGTTTATCTAAAACCTAAACTAATTTAAAATAAAAGAAAATAAAAAAANACATAAAGTTTATCTAAAACCTAAACTAATTTAAAATAAAAGAAAATAAAAAAAAATACTAAAGATGCGTTCAGTTGAAAGCAAGGAAAACTAACTTCAATGACTATTAGCATTAAAAGAAACAATTAATGATTCAGCA
>NC_028359.1:15690447-15694298 GCF_000741045.1 Vigna radiata var. radiata | reverse complement strand
GCCCACAATGTCAAAGTTTGTCTAAAAATTCTAAACTACTAAATTAAAATACAACTAATTCTAAAACGCTTATGGAAGAGTCTTGATTTATTTTGTCTTCATCCTCATACTCCAAAATATATCTCCAAAATTTTCCCTGCAAATAATAATGCAAATAATTAGCTCAGAAAATTCAAATTAATTAAAATTAGAATTTCCGGTCAAATTAAGCATATTTAGGAAAAACGGGAAAATACCGGAAAATTAAGCATAATTCCCTGATTAATTCTAGCACAATAAACTAAGTGAAATCAATAAAATATCGTCTCATCAAAATAGACCACACTTAGTCTTGTGCACTCTTGGGCAAAATCAAGACGCAAATCAAGGAACAGTTCGGACAACATGAAGGAATTGACACAGACTCAGCAGACAAAATTATACAGTCCTCGAGAAATCTGGACAAAGAAAGGAGGTAGACAATATCCATCGCAGAATCAAAGAAAGCAGATACTCACAGAAATCATCCAAGCAATTCAAGACATGGTAAAATGATCAATCAGCTCAAGAGGTGAATCAAAAGCAACAGAACCTCACAGATACACAATATCAGTGTTTCTCTCAAGTGTCTATGGTAAACAGTGTCAACTCAATGTACTCAAGAAAGCAAGCAACAAACAGACTTGGCAAGCCTCTAATATCAACACTCAAACACATATGCATGTTCAAATCAAAAGGTCTTTTATGGGTGAAACGGGGCCAAGGACAAGGGAGGGTAAAATCTGGATGAGAAGCTATAAACCAAAAGAAATAGAGGAGCAAAGGGGAACAAGTAAAAACACAGTCAAATCATACCCAAAACCCTCTAATTCAATCCTCTTCTTGACTCCATTTTTCACACAACAATTTTTTTTTTAATTTTTCTCATTTTTCTGTATTTTTTTTTTCCTTTTTTTTTCCATCTTGTCTCTTTTCTTTTCTCTCTTTTCAGAACACAACTCTAAGAGACAAGATACACAACATATTTACAAAACAAAACAAGAAGAGGAACCAACTAGCCAATTCATCTGAATCTCCCAAGAGACCACACTTATTCCCAAAACAATTCCAAAGCTCCAAAATTCCATAAGGTTCAGGTAATCATGGTTTTTCACTTAGGGCTTGTGTATAAGCTTCAAAACAAAGAAATGGGGAAAGTATAGGCTCAAAAGGGGTTATCAAGGGATGAAAACAAGGTAGGCTCATCTGGCTAGAGAGGCTCAACAACAAAACTGCCTTTATCACTTCCAAACATGCATATCAATCAAGAATCATCAAAAAGAGTCAAGTCAAGGCATATGCGCAAGCAATCAAGAGACATATCACACAAGAAAGAACATAAAGTGGCTCAAATCTCACACAGGGGAATTTCTATCACAATCAATCACCCTCTCAAACATCATAATCATCTTTCCAAGCAAAGAAAAGCGAGGATTTCAAGCGAATCAGAGTACCAATAAAATGAAAGACAAGTCTACAACCNAAACAAAGTCCAGAAATCAAGAAAAACATGCAAAACTGTACAAAAAAACACAATAAAAACTACCTAGAAAACAAAAAATTTAATGCAGAAAACATAAACTAATCAAAGGAAAATCAGAGTCTCCCCCAATAGACCACACTTAAACTACACAGTGTCCTCAATGTGTCACAATCATCAGATCAGAAATCAGAACAGTTAATAGATCATGGACAAGTGCAATAGAAGCGGGAAAAGGGGGAGAAGGGAAAGAAGAAAACTCCCCTGATCATGGTGGCAGTTGCCAATTTTGGACTTTCAGGGAGATCTCTTCCACCACCGGATTCACCAAGGAAGTCTTGAGGAAGAACTGCTTCATCCTCCCAATTTGATCGAGCAGGGAGATGTCCTCCACAGCTGGATCTAAGAAGCAGTGATTGTCGATGAGCCAGTTCAGTTGGTGCCCATTGATGTTGAAGCTTTTATGTACTCTGACACCCTTGTCTTCCACCATGGGTGTGTGTTGATCAAATTCATATGTACCTCCTGCAACATGGTTAGTGTAACATGGTTCCACAGAAATAACATACAGGGGTATAACACCCAATCCCAATGTAACAGGCTGAACCAATGATATACCCTCAGAACATGAATCAATTTCAGAAATATAAACAATATCAATCACAGGTTCAGATTCATGTTCAGTGCATAGAGAACAAAACATTCAGATGTGATAACACAAGGTGGTTCTCATCATGCAAAGAGGGAGAATGAAAATCATGCTCATCAACCTCATAATCATCAACATACCTATCATCAACATAATCATCAACAACAAAATCAATCACAGGTATGTTTACCTCCACTTCCCTGGAAGTTGGTAGAGTAATGGAAGGTGAAGTTGGTCTACCTATCTCAAAAGTGTTGCTCATATCTGCCTAGTCTTCCAATTCTTCATCAGTCTCCTCAGGTGCAAGAGTAGGGACATAGGAGGGTGGGAAAGTAGGTAGCACAATAGTTAGCTCATGACTCTGCTCCCTATCTCCTATGTGGATGTCACCAACATCATTTGGAAGCTGAACAGTCTGGAATGGAGGTCCCTCTAAAACACGAGACTGTTCCTTAATGGCCTGCCTGGCTATCTGCCCCCACAACTCATTCAATGTTGGCTCAGAAGAAGTACAAGATTTGGAAGGTGGTCGGGCGAATGCCTCTTGCTGTTCATGTTTCCTCTGATTTTTCTGTTGTGGCTGCTTGTTGTTGTATATGTCAGTAGCATAAGCTTGAGGCTCATCATGAGTAACAAGGTGGTCTAAAGAAGGACATGCATCCGTAGAGTGGTCACTGGAAGGACATATAGCACACCGTCGTGCAACAGATGCAGATGGGGGTGTTGGTCTCTGGTTGGATGCTAGTTGTGTCACCAAACTCTCAAGAGAATCAAGCTCGCTTTCCAATTTCCTACCAACAGCTGATAAAGAATGGGCAGGCTCATGAGACTGCAGCTGCTGTGGTTCCTGAACAGGCGGAGAAGGCATACAAGGAGTTTGGAATGATGGTTCCTGATATTGATGCTCTGAAGTACCATACCATCCCAAGTTAGGATTCGTCCACCCAGGATCGTCGCTATAACCATACCGCACAAGGTAGAATTTGTCAAGAAACTGATGCTCAAGATCTTCCCAACTGGTGACGGATCCCGGAATAAGACAACAACACCAATCCCTTGCCGCTCCATGTAATGAGTACTCAAATGCCCTTAAGAAAATGTCTTCATCTGGGACATCTAGAGGTTTCATCAAAGAGCATACTGTGTAGAATTCCTCCAAATGTTTACGTGGGCATTCACCTGCAAAACCATGAAACCTAGGCAGCACATGTATCAGTCCAGTGTTGAAAACACAACGAATATCCTCCTCATCAAGTGGAACCGGCTCCCTAGGAGCACTCTCATGAGGTGGAGGAGGAACCATAATTTTCTCAACATAGACATCAGTTGAGTATACATCACAAGCAATATCAGAGTCAGATGCAGAAGTAGAGTCATNNACANAGGNANAATAAGCATTACTCACATAACCAAAATAGGTAGACATGGGAAAGAAGGGAAAAAGAAGAATGCAATGAAAATATGCAACTAAAGCTACCTACATGCAACACACAATGACGAACACATACAACAGAACATCACACTCACAACACCAGACAAGACACAACACACACTAACACAACAAAGACCTAAAACCGAACCTTTGGTCCCCGACAACGGCGCCAAAATTTGATGGGTGTCGCCGCCCAATCAAATTTGATTGCATAATAAGAAATGCAGTATAGCTAGGAAGTGACTCCTAGGTCGTCTCTCAAGGACCAATTT
>NC_028359.1:15671316-15689047 GCF_000741045.1 Vigna radiata var. radiata | reverse complement strand
AGGAAAAACGGGAAAATACCGGAAAATTAAGCATAATTCCCTGATTAATTCTAGCACAATAAACTAAGTGAAATCAATAAAATATCGTCTCATCACTTGGGCCTAAATTTTGTGACGCTCCTCAGCTATAAATAGCCCTAGTGTGAGTTTAGATGCATTCTTTTGACAGAAGGGGGCGACCAGACCTAATCTTCACTCCTTGGAAAAGATCTCTTGGATGCTTAGGCTCCTTTTTATCCAATCTAGGGTTTGCTTTTCCATTCTTCCATCATTTTTCATCTAGTTTCACCATGACAATGATGAACTAAACCCTTTTGTTGTTGGGGAACAATGTAATCTTTTGAAACTCTCTTTTATTGAAACTCTTATTTATTTATATGCTTGCCGTATGCTTTGATTATCAATTGTTGGGTTTCTCATCTGTGCTTAATGCTTTGATCGTTTAACTCATTCGATAATTGTTGTTTGTCTTTATTGATACGGGAACGTACGGTACTGTCATGAACTGGTGGAAAATTCCTTGATTAAGCAATACCACCTAGGGATAGGGGGGTAGAACGATCAATTGTTTTTGCTTCCGTTTATAATGCATTATTAATTACTAGGGGAGGCTAGGGATATCAAGCCAGTAATTAGTAATAGGCTCTTTTCGCCGAGGGATCGGGTTAAGGGTAGATTAAGAAAGTTTGCATGACAATTCGATAACAAAGAAAATCAAATAAGAGGAGTAGATAAGAGAGAGTGGATAACATGAAATTATAACCCTCAACAACTCCATTCATCATAGTCTTTTTCTCATCAGTTGAATCAATCGCATTTGCATGTTTACTTTTTGTTTCCTGCATCCAAACCAATTAATTTCTCTTTGCAAGTTTTACGATTTTAATTTACACGAACGATAAGGCCTTCCTTGGGAAGAACGATATTGGGTTTACTAATTATATTACTTGAAACGATCTGGTACACTTGCCAGAGTGTCATCAGAGACGTACAGTAATGTCATGAATTGGGGGGAATTCCTTGATTATGCTAATATTGCCTAGAGGTAGGGGTAGGATGATCAATTGTATTTTGCTTTCGTTTATCATGCATTATTAGTTACTAAGGGAGGCTAGAGATAGCAAGCTAGTAATTAGTAATAGGCTCTTTTTGCCAAGAGATTGGGTTTAGGGTAGACTAAGAAAGTTTGCATGACAATTTGATAAATAAGCAAATTAGATAAGAAGAGTAGATATAAGATGGTAGATAAGATGAAATTGTAACCCCAACAACTTCATTCATCCATATTCTTTTCTAGCCAATTGATTCACTGCATCTTGCATGTTTACTTTTGTTCTTTGCATTCAAAACCCTAAAATTAACTCTTTTCTCAAGTCTTATGCGATTGGTTTACATGAAAGTTAAGGCCTAAGAGTCCTTTGGGAAACGATACTCGGACTTACTCGTTTTATATTACTTGATAACGATTTGGTATACTTGCTAGGGACTTAACAGTAAACTTGCCAGGGTCTTAACAATTAACCTTAGACAATTACTGTGGAAGGCAGCAACAACTACAAACTCCCAAGCATGGGAATCAATCATGAGACAAATGAAGGATGTCAACGAAGACGCCTTTAAACACTTGATAATTATTCCACCAAGTTAAGTACATTTGAAGTCTATATATTCTTTCATATTAATTGAATGTTTCTTTCTTGTCCACATAGTTATGTTTGACTTGTTTCAGATTTTGGTCTAGGTTAAGATTTTCAGGAAGACCTGCATGTGACACACTTGTGAATAACATATGTGAAGCTCTTAGTAGCGTGATTTTAGATGCAAGGGAGAAACCAATCATAACAATTTTGGAAGAGATTTGTAGCTACCTAATGAAGAGGTAGGCATCCAATAGAGAGAAGATAACTAAGTTTGATGGTTCCATTTGCCCAAAAATTCACAAAAGACTACATAAGGAGCTACATAAGACAAGACACATATTGGATACCTAAGTAAGTAAGAATGAGTTAATAATGAGTTACTCACTTTTAACAATATTGATACTCATTTTTTTATGTTTTGGCAATTGGTCTGGGCTGCAAGTATTTGAGATCCGCCATACATCCAATATTGCTGAAATGGTTGTGGTTGATGTATAGAAAAGAGATTGTAGCTGCAGGAAGTGGACTGTCACCAGGATCCCTTGCTGCCATGCATTCACAACCATGAGGTTTTTAAACATCAATACAGAAGACTACTTGGGAAATTGGTTTAGAACCTCCACTTATGAAGAAACTTACATTCCAATAATTTTCCTTGTCAATGGACCTGAGCTATGGCAAAGGACACCATATCCTGATATTTTGCCACCTCTAAATTGGGTGTTTCCAGGTAGACCAAGGAAAAAAAGAAGACTGGAGAGTTGGGAGCAAAAAGGGATGATACACAACTTGAACAAGCTGGAATCCCAAAGAGATGTGGCATTTGTAGACAACTAAGGCATAGAAGACCTAATTGCCCTCAAGCAAGTCAAGAACAACACCAGCAAGCTACACCAGACCCTACTCAAGCAAGTGAACAACAAGACCACCAAGAACAACCTACACCACACCCCAATGAAGCTACACCACACCCCACTCAAGCAAGTCAGATTACTGAAGATCACACTACAACACCACTTTAGTGAAGACATTTTTGTTGAAGAAATTTGTGTTGTATTTTGGAGATGTAATTTAAACTTTTCGTACTTAATCTGTGATGTATTTACTTAAGTACTTCATTTGTGATGTTTTTTGTTAAGTACTTAATTTGGATATGTATTTTGCACTCAATGACAGCTCATGTATTGGATAATTTCTTATGTATTTGGATATGTAATTTGCACTCAATGACAGCTGATATTTTGGATAATCTGATGGAGTTATTTGGATATGTATTTTGCACTTCATGACTTAAAATTTGTGGATAATCTGTGATGAATTTTGTTAACTGAAATTGTCATAGGCATATTGCCTTGTCTGATATTGCCAGAGGCATATTGCCTTCTCTGATATTGTCATTGTCATAAGTTTTTCATCATGAAAGGATCTCATTTGTTCAATAACAGAAACACGTAAAATTGAATAACAAACACTCTGATACCAGTAACAACTTCTTCATTAAGTACAACCTCTTCATTACAACCACATTCTTCATTAAGTTACAAATTTAAAACAAAAGACATACAACAATGATGTTAGCAGTCCCCATCAAACATAACAACCCCAACAACACCTTCTTCCCTTTCTGATAAACCGAAACTGATTTTTCCAAAGTACTGATCTTTCTCCTTTGCCATCCAAGTGTAGTATCCCTTTCATCTATATATTCTTTAGTTCGCCACTTGAAGTAATTACATCCTCTCACTTCTTTGTTTCTACTCCGCTGTTCCAAACAACCAACCAAAGCCATGTCAGGATACACCAAACTAATGTACCCAAAAATATAAACACAACGAAGATAAAAAAACCTTGTAATTAGGGCAGCCCCAAAAATGTCTGCCCTCATTCCTAACAGTTTTTGCGACTCTTAATACAACAACCTCTCCACAATAGCATACATGGCCTCCAACCATTGCTCCTCTTGATGAAGCACTACGAGAGCTCCCCAATGAGCAAGAAGAACACTGATTCATTGACATTGCCTCGAGGAAGGACACAATAATTGTAAAACCCAGGAAAAATATTCATTTTAATGAATAATAGTAAATTTTATTAGTATTATTATTATTAGTAATAATAATTTTAATAAATAGAAAATATAACTGAATAAAAAATTATTAAAATTTATGGTAGAAAATTATAGTAATTTCATAAGGAGGTGTTCAAAATTTTAAGAACCTATTTTAGAAGGTTTTGTTAAAAAAAAGTGAATAGTAAAATGTGAATAGTAAAAAATAAAAATAAAATAAATAAATAAATAAATAACATAAAAATAATGAGAGGATAAGAATCTTTGAGTTGCATGATTAATAAGGATAAGATTTACAAGTGGTTTTGCAAGTTGTGATTAAAATATTAATAAAATATTAATAAAATAATATTAAAATAATAAATAATATTTAAAAAAGTAATTTAAATAGTGAGATTTTTGGACTATAAATAGCCATGAGATGGGAGCTTATTCTGCACAAAGAGAGGAATAATCAAGTGAGAAATCTTGGAAAAAAAATATAGAGAAGAAAGAGTTAGGAAGAAAATTTTAGAAGAGTAGAGGTTATGGAGGGTTTTCGGAGGAACAAATTCTGAGCAAGAGATTGAGTCTGAAATAGAGGTAAGGGGAGCTAACCTTTCTAAGTTTTTATATTATAAAATATTTTTTTATAACTATTTATGTCTTGAAATTTTGTGCAATTAATGTTAATGAAAAACTTATGTACTTGTTATATAACTATTTGAATTTCTATGTTAATATCATATGTTGTTATTTTCAATCTGTAAATAAGAATATTGTTAATAACAAGTTGGGGAACACTTTGGCTAAGGAAAGACCTAGTACTTAAGTTGTCCATTGTGACACACCTCTCTTTCTTGGAAGTCTACTCGATGTGTTTTTAACTAATTCTTATCAAACAGACTATATTCTACTGATTTTATTTTTTGCAAAATACTCAATGGATATGAAATTTGTGTTGAATGTATTATATTATATTGGATGTGAAATTTATGTATTTGAACATAATAAGAGTTTGGTGGAGAGTGGGAAATCCTTACCGAAGATCCATCTTGAGAAGATGGACAGAGTAGGAAGGATGTAGCTTCAGTGGTTGTATTTATATCCGAAGATCCACGCTAGATAACTCATTTGCCACATCAGTTAACATTTAACGCTATTGTTAGCTACTTAACGGAAGGGACTGATTGCACTCAAAATTAAAAACATGGGGACAAAATAGCTTCATTTTTAAAACCGGAGACAAGATGAAAATTCAGACCCCAACTTAGGGACTAAATAAGCAATTAAGCCTTTATTAAACAATTTTATATTATTCGTTAATTTGATGGGGACATTGGGTTTTCATCTCTTTGACGATCTCCCAGGTTCGACAACGAGTCAAGCGATAAGAAAGTGAAAGGCACGAGAGTGAAAGGTGGTGAAGCTAAAACGAAAGAAAAGTGTGTCGTTTTGGATGAGGGTTTGGTGGAAGAAGAAAGAAAGAGAGAAAGGAGAAGAGGGATGAAGTTAGAACACACGAATATCATGGTGTTTCGGATTAAGGGTGTCGTCAACGAAGGAATGTTCACCTCTGTTCCATTTTGTGAATCATCTTCCTAAAATTACCTAGAATGCAGACAGGGTCTTAATGGTTTGGTCAGCAGGTGCCCCAGCCTTAACTAGTATTATTATCACCCTAGGCTTTTGAATGGAATGAACAAAAGCTTCAGGGTCATGGTAGCCATAAACTAGAAGATTTCCTTTCACTTTTTCTCGTTCTACCATCTTGTCAACCTTGGATATGGTTTGGTTATAAACATAAATGAGAGTCTTTCTCAGCAATATTGAGTGCTAGATTTTGGTAAAAGTTAAATTAACGTAGGGTATTTTTAAAATTAAAAAAATAATGAAGAGGTATAGAGAACACTTGGAATGGTGGAGGGAGTAACTCTCCTGTCTCTCATAAACTCTTTTTTTTGGAAATAGGCTTATTAATTTAGTTTTTTAATTCCTAAGAAAGTTTTGATTTTTAATCCTCATAAAAAAAAATCACCCTTATAAATTTTGAAATAATTGCTACAAAATACAAAAGAAAATGGTTTAATATAAATACAATAATTTTCTTTATTTTTATCCTTTTAAAATTCAAAATCACTAATTGTAATCTTCAACATCCATATTAGATGAATAAATAAAAAATTATATAAGTTTAAAAAGTTTTTTCTAAAAAGTATATTACTCCGGACAATTACTTGATTTGTTGTTTAACAGGATACATGACTTAAAATTATTATTTGACTTCTCGTTAAATAATTTTTTGACTTCTCGTTGAATTATTATTACTCAAGACATGACTTAAAATTGATTATTTGACTTTTTGTGGAATATAGTGTAATAAAAAATATAATTTTTAATTTTAGAAAGAAAAAAAAAAAGACAAATGTTATAAAAAACCAAAACTACTATTTACATAAATAAAAATAAAAATGACTCATTCTAATTCTGAAAATGAGTTAACTCAACCGATTTATTTATTCATAGATTAGAAATTTTATAATTTAACTTGATCTATCACAAGTTAATGGATTAGGTGAACTAATTGACTTAAATTTGATTTCATTTTGTAATTTATTTTATATATTTATTGTATTACAACTAAAGTAAATTAATCTCACTCATCTATTCGTAATTGTACAATCAAAATGTTAACTTATTTCGTCACACATTAATATAAATATATAAGTGAAAATCAAATTATCAAACTATAATATAAATAGCAAAATAAATAAATCACACATCTAAATCATCTAAACATTCTTTAACAACACTCTAATTTAAAAAAAAAGTTAAATTGTCAATCTACATTACTTGAAAATAGTAAATAATTATACTGAAAAATCTTAAAAGGTTGTTTGTAGATTACATATCATTACACCTCTAACATGGCATAAACCAGTTTAATTTGCGAATTAAGTAAGTAGGGTTTAATTTGATTATATTTAAACAAATTAGGTTTTTTTTAAGTTAATCCAATTTGAAACTATGATGACTTAGATTCACTCATGTATTTGAACCCATTTTGACACCTTTAAAACTTATGAAATTTGTGAAGTAAAAAAATATAATTATGTATAAAAAATAATGAAAATGGTGGAGTGATAAAAAACATTAATTAATGCTAATAATCACTTGATTATAATTTTAAAATATATTATGTTTAATTTAATAACTGGTCAAAAATAACCATCAACTTTGTCATAATTTATTACTCTACTTCAATTTCTAATAAAAATAACGGTGAAGTACTAGTATAAAGGTGAAGTAGCTTGATTATTAGTTGGGAGATAGATAATTGTCTCTTCACAATATCATAAAAAATCATGCTATAATGAAACAAAAGTAAACCAAAAGGGTGAAGATAATGTAAACTCAAAAATGCAAAAAATGCATTTTCTGCATTCAAGCAAGGAAAATTTCTTACTTGTTCTTGATATGCAAAGTCTTATCACATCCCTTAACTTTTACTGGTTAGAGTTCATTCTTGACACTTGGATGAAAGGTAACGTATGTATGAACTCATCAATTGATGGATCAAAATATAAAATAAACTATCTCTTTTTGTGTATTGATATACCTGAAGCATGCACCGATTGTGGAGAAAAAAGTCACGAAGATTTAAAAAGAGGATATTATACCCATTTGCAAAAGTTTTGGATGTATTAAACCTGAAATTTTATTATGAGAAAGGTGAATGGTTACATGATTAGTCACAATATAAACAAATAAAGGTAAACCAAAATAGCAAAGAAATTATTAAAGTAAACTAGAACAAAACAACAATCACCTAAATTTGTTGCATTTAGTGACCGATAATTTCTTACTCTTGTCTAAATATGCAAAACATTGTTACTTCCCATAACTTTGGCTCATTAGAGTTCATTCTTAAAACTTGGATGAAAGATGAAATATGTCTTGGCTCATCACTTGACGGATGAAAACTTCATGGAAAGGCGAATCTAATGGAAATTTAAAACTAGAGAGTTTCTCAACCACTTGTTGCATTGATGGCCTCAAGTTTGGTTTGGAGCACAAACATGATAATGCTACATTTATCACAAGATTTACATCTTGAGCATCTTTCTCATGAGGAGGAGGAAGACGTGAATCCAAGAGATCTTTCACCAACATATTTTGAGTTATTGGGTTTGATAAAGTTGAGATTAACTCCCTAGGATGTTTTCCCATTAATGTCTCCAAAGTCACTATCCCAAAACTATAAACATCACATTTTTCTGTCACACTCAACGTATAAGCAAGCTCTGTTGTAGACAAAGAAATGAAGAAAGTTAACTAACTTATCAAAATATATTATTACAACATTTATAAAAAATATTGTGGTTTTGTAATAGAAAATGACATTCACCTGGGGCAATGTAGCCATAAGTGCCAACTACCAAGGTTTGATTTGAAGAATCAGGATCCAATAGTCTAGCTGTGCCAAAGTCTGAGAGACAAGCCTCTAATTGTGAGTTTAATAGAACATTACTACTTGTTACATCTCGATGAACAATTGGTGTGGTACAATCATGATGCATGTAGCTTAAAGCTTGTGCCAACCCTTTAATGACATTTACCCTTTTATTCCAATTCAACTCATGAACTTCCATATCATTATTCAAAATATAAAATAAACTACCTCTTTCCATGTATTGATAGATAAGAAACATGAATTGATTGTGGAGGCAAAAGCCATGAAGCTTTACAATGTTTCTATGACGAATTCCCGTTAACATTTTCACCTCATTGTGGAAACTTCTGTTGAAAGATGGATTTTGAGATTCCATTCGATGAAGCTTTTTTAATGCTACAACGTTACCACTGGGTAATTGTGCTCTATAAACACTACCATATCCGCCTGTCCCAATACAATGCTTGAGGTCAAAGTCTTCAGTTGCTTCAATGATATCCTCAAATGCAATTTTACCATCATAATTGCATATAGAAAACAAGTCTCCATTCTTTGTTGATATTCCTCCATATTTTTTCTTAGGAATACATCTTGAGAAATATATTAATGGAAGGAGTACAAAAAGATTGAAGAAAATTATAGGAAGAACAATTAACAAGATCATGGGATTACTTTTTCTAGTTTGAGGATTCGTGTGGTTCATCAAGTGGCAATATGTGAAATTCTGCATGTGGTTATCATCAATTAACGAGTCTTCCTTGAAAAAACAATAGTCTGGTACCTTCCATTTTGAGTCAAGGTCTTGTGAGAAGTTCAAGGAATTGTATGCAAGGTTTATGTATGATAGACTAGAAAGTTCCCGGTGTACTTTACCTGAAAGATTATTATAACTCAGATCCAATCGTCTAAGTTCGGAGCTCCATGTAAAAGGAGATGGAATCTCACCCACAATAAAATTGTGACTAAGATTAAGGTCATTTACACAACCAATTTGAGAGGTTATGCTTCCATTAAACAAGTTATGACTCAAATCAACTATTGTAGCAAAGGGACAGCTCATGGTTTTTAATGGGATTGAACCACATAATTGATTTGACGAGAGATTTAAAGAGGACATTTTGTTCATTTGCAAAAGTTTTGGAGGTAATAAACCCGAAATTTTGTTATGAGATAGTTGCAAAACTTCTAATTTGGACAAATTTCCTAAATGCTCAGGTATGTCACCTTCTATTTGATTAGAATGAAGGTAGAGACGTACTAAGTTCTCCAATCGACCTAAAGTAGGAGGGATTGAACCTGCAATTAGATGAGAACAAGAAAGAGATTATATTCTCCTATTGGCAGAATTAGTAAGGGATAACACAATCAAGAGAATTGCAATAACTTACCTTGGAGACCATTGTTGGACAAATCAAGAGAGGCAAGGTATCTAAGAGAGCCTATTTCTGTGGGGATGGTTCCTCTAAGACCCATTCCAGATAGATGCAGATAGACTAAATTGGGGAAGGCAGTGACGTTCAACTTCTCAATCCAAAGCAATTCTTTTGACGAAGGAATCTTCATGGACCCACTGTCAATATCAGTAACACTTCTTAGAGTTTTGTTGCAAAAGATACCCGGCCAATAACAATGATCTGAGATATTTAGATAATCATTCCACCAACCACTGTGGAGCAAAGCCTGTCGTTCCTGAATGATGGAAGAAGGAGGCATGGCGTGACAAATCACAGATAATACCTCACTCATCATATAGAATGCCATAACTCTTCTCAATGGAAACATCCTTTCAAAATTCTTCCCAATCTTTATCAGTGAAAAAATGAAAACACAGTTTTTCCAGAAAAATTATGATAGGATTTGTTGAAGGTGTCCATATTTGTGGAAAGAGATAGAGAAAATGTGTGTGGTGTGCATTGCATGTGGAATTTGTATGAGAAAGAGCAGTGTTGACTCATAGACTTTCTGCACCTTTCTGCAAGTTCATTCCATGCCTTCATTAAAACGTTGTCCTTTGTACATCTCTATTAAAACGTTGAAAATTCTCACAAGAAATTGTTGAAAGTGTGCCTCTATGTTGATGACCTGATTGAAACAGGTGAAACACAGGTTGAGATTGAGAAATTTAAGGAGAAAATGATTTTAGTATTTGAGATGACCGATCTAGGTACACTGAGCTATTTTTTGGGACGGCAATTTGTGCACACTGACAGAGGCATTTTTCTGCATCAGAATAAATACATTCGCATGGTCCTGAAGAAGTTCAACTTGACAAATTGCAATGCAATTCTAGTACCAATAATTGCAAACTTAAAGTTGACTAAAGAATTGGGTGAGAAGGCAATAGATGCAACACTGTATAAACATATAGTTGGATCTCTTAGATTTGTCTGCAACAACAGACTTGATATAGCCTTATAGCCTTATAGCCTTCGGAGTTGGTTTGGTCAGCAGGTTCATAAATAATCCCAAAAAACCACACATGACAATTGCAAAACACATCCTAAGGTATGTAAAGGAAACAATAGAGCTGAGTTTGTTTTTCCCGAGGAAAGCTAATCAAATAGGAGAAACTTTGGAGACTTGGCTAATTCAGATTGGTGTGGAGATAAGGTGGATAGAAGAAGTATGTTTGGTTACTTATTCAAGTACATGAATGCTTTGATTTCATGGTGCTCAAAGAAACAAAAATGTAGTGGCACTCTCTTCTTGTGAAGCAGAGTACATTGTTTATGCAGAAACAACTTGTCAATGCTTATGGTTGGGAACATTGTTAGAAGAATTGAACTTTGAGTGTAAAAAATCAGTGCAGTTGCTTGTAGATGATAAATCTGCAATCAGTTTATCCAAGAACCTAGTTTTGCATGGTAGGAGCAAGCATATAGAGACAAAATTCTCCTTTTTCAGAGATCAAGTGGGTAAGGGCAGGTTGGAACTTGTGTATTTCTCTTTTGAAGAACAAATCGTTGATGTTTTCACCAAGTCTCTTAGACAAAACAAATTCGAGAAACTCAAAAATTTATTGGGACTGAAGTTGCTAGATAATTTATATTAAGGGGGTGTGTTATGTAAACTCAAATTCTAATGTAGTTGTTTGGTTGGAATAATTGTATTAACTGACATGCTGCAGTTGTACAAAGTTGTTGTTTTACATATATACTTGTAAAGACATGAGTGTAAAAAACCAGTGCAGTTGCTTGTGGATAATAAATCTGCAATCAGTTTATCCAAGAACCCAGTTTTGCTTGGTAGCAACAAGCATATAGAGACAAAATTCCACTTTCTCAAAGATCAAATGGGTAAAGGCAGGTTGGAACTGGTGTACTGCTTTTCTGAAGAACAATTTATTGATGTTTTCACCAAATCTCTTAGACAAAATAGATTCAAGAAACTTAGAAATTTATTGAGATTGAAGTTGCTAGATAATTTGGATTAAGGGAGTGTTTAATGTGAACTCAAATTCTAATAACAGTTGTTTGGATATAATTGTATTATTAACTGACATGTTGCAGTTGAACAAAGTTGTTGTATTCCATATATCCTTGTAAAGACAAGTTGAGAAAATATCTTGTTTCTCAATCACAAAACAGCTAATTTTTATTTGTGTGAACTCACTTAATCCAATAGTTTTGCTCAATAACTTCTGGAAAAGTGAATCATGCTTCATTAGATAAGGAAGAAAAATATTATCAATAAGAGGTACACACATCATAAAGAAATCAACATAATATGCTCTACGAACAAAAATGAAGTCGATCATGTTTCTTATTGGACCAAGATCATCAGGTTTATTTTATTGTTGATGTTAAAATAGAGTTATTTTGCAACAACTGTCAGTTGAAGTTTTCTTGGTCAGATATAACGATATTTTTCAACTGATGTGAAACAATTTTTTTCAGTTTATGTCACAAGAGATTATTTTCAGTTGATGTTAGGATTTCTTCAACCAATATTACTTTCTGGATAACATAGGTCAAAATTGTTTCTCGAACATCTTGAATTAAACGTTTACTGGTAAACCTTTGTAGGACTATTTTTTTATTGCTGCCGACAAGTTTTTTTTTTATTTGATGTTAATAGGATTTGTTTTTTTATTTACATTATTAAGATTTTTTTTTTTGGTATTTGATACATTCTTATTACTAATTTAATATTTAATATTATTTTCAACTTAAAATTTAATCAAAATTAATAAAAAATATTCATCATCTCTATAATAATGTATAAGTTTTTCTTTTAATTTATAATAAAAATAAAGGTCAACCTTAAGTTTGTGGGGAATGATTTCATATTTACTTCATGCATATACACACTATTTTGTTTAGAAGAGATCTCCTCGATAGATGTCTACATTTTCCACTTGATCACATGATTAATAAGCTATAAATAATTAAAATAAATAAGAAAGGTGAATAAGCTATTAATGTATACCCATAAATACAACAATAACATGTATATGTTGCATGTGAAAGGAAAATTCTTACTTATTCTTAGTTTGCAAAGCGCTATTAGACACACTAGAGTTCATTCTTCACATAGAAGATGACATATATCTCGATTCATCATTTGATGGATCAAAACTTCACGGAAAGGTAAAGATAATGACAGTTTGAAACTAGAGAGTTTATCAGCAATTTGTTCCATTGATGGCCTCAAGTTTGGTTTGGAGCACAAACATGAGAATGATATTGTTAAGACAAGCTTTATATCTTGAGCATCGTTCCGCCGAGGAAGAGGAAGACGTGAATCCAAGAGATCTTTCACTAACATATTTTGAGTAGTTAGGTATGCTAAAGATGACATTAGCTTCCCAGGATGTTTTCCCATTAATGCTTCCAAAGCCACCACTTCAAAACTATTAAAATCACATTTTTCTGTCATGCTAAATGTATAAGTCAGTTTTTTTTTTTTTTTATGGTGTACAACTGTCTTTGTTACAGCATAACAGATGTCTATTGCTTTGTATATAATAGACATGCTACCTTCATTCTTTTAATAATATATGTACCATTTAGAAACTTTGCGTGTTTTCTCTTTTCTCTATCCACATTCTCTGTTTCTTTTCCTTTGCAACTCGGTGCATCTCATTTCATTGGCCCAACAGAATTGGTATCTAGAGGCTCAGGTTGAAGACTTGGGAACTTCAGAAAATCATCAAGGCTTGGTGGAGGCTTGGCATAAAGGTGGTTGAAGCGAGAAGAAGATCAAGATCGTGCTTCTTGGTCGAAGATTATGGGTGTTTAGGATGGCCAGTAGCGACGTCTCATCAGTCAATCTGCCCATTCTCACGGATAAGAATTGGAGTAGATGGAGTACTCAGATGAGGGTATTATTCAGATACCAAGACATGAATGAGGTGGTCGAAGAGGAGTTTCAAGAGCTGCCGCAGGTGCTACAGATAAAAGAAAGGCTGAAGAAATGAAGAAGGATGACAAAGCATTGTTTCTAATCCACCAATGTGTGGATGATGCACACTTCGAAAAGATCCAACGTGCAAAGACAGCGAGAGAAGCATGGAGCATTCTTGTGAGATGCCATACTAGAGGAGAAAAAATCAAGAAAGTCAAGTTACAGACTTTAAGAAGACAGTATGAGTTGATGTAAATGTTGGAGGGTGACAAAGTCAGAGAGTACTTTGATAAGGTGGTTGCCATTACCAATCAAATGAAGGGGTGTGGAGAGGCGATCTCAGATCTAATGGTGATTGAAAAGATCATGAGATCTTTACCTCAGAGGTTCGACTGGCTATAGAGGAGTCAAGAGAGTTGGAAAAGATGAAATTGGAAGAGTTGCAAAGCTCTTTGGAAGCCTATGAGATGAGGATGCTGGAGAGAAATCCTGTCAAGATTGACGAACAAGCATTAAAGGTTCATCACGGGAAGAGCGATGCAAAGAAGAAACAAAAGAAATGGAAAGGAAAGAAAGGAAATTGGAAGCCCACCAAATCAAATGATGATTCAGATGCAGTGGAGGATAACGACAATAAGGAGAAGTATAAAAAGAAGAAAGATAAGAAGAGTGTATAATGCTACAATTGCCACAAATACGGACACTATGCGAAAGATTGCTATGCCAATAAAGGAAAGCAGAATTAACACCAAAGCAAGGAGGCTTATCAAGCTCAAGAAGACTCGGACTCAGAACCTATCACTCTAATGGTAACCATGTCTACAACTAACTCTGAGTCTCAAGACAATACGTGGTATTTAGATTCGGGATGCTCGAATTATATGACCTATCATAGAGAGTGGTTGGTGAATTTTGATGAATCCAAGAAGAGTAAAGTGAAAGTTGCAGATGACAGTATCTTGAAGGTAGAAGGAATAGGAGATGTGGTTATCAGGAGGAAAGATGGTTCACAGGCCAGAATCACCAATGTGCTACTAGTTCCAGAAATGAAATGTAACTTGTTGAGTATTGGCCAGTTGGTGGAGAAGGGTTTCACGATAGTGATGGGAAACCGTGACAGGATGGAGCTGTATGATGGCAATAAAGAGTTGATCTTGAGGTGCAAGATTTCTAAAAACAGAACATTCCAAGTTAACATGGATGCTGTAGAAAACTTGGAATGTATGTCAGTCATGAAAATGGATGAAAGCTGGACTTAGCTTTTAAGGTTTGGTCATTTGAATTTCAAAGACCTGAAGCATCTTGGAGAGAAGAAGATGGTACTTGGAATGCCAAAAATCACTATGCCCGAGGGTGTATGTGAATCATGCTTAGCTGGAAAACAAACTAGGAAACCATTTAAGTCAGAGATGAAATCAAGAGCAAAGGATTGTCTAGAGGTGGTGTATTCTTACATACGCGGACCGTTTGAGGTATCTTCTTTAGCTGGAAACACATACTTTATGACTTTTGTTGATGAATTCAGCAGGATGGTGTGGCTATATGTGATCAAAATGAAGAGTGATGCTCTTGATGTCTTCATAAAGCTCAAAGAAAATGCAGAAAGGGAGAGTGGAAAGCAATTGAAGTTCCTACGAACGAATGGAGGGGGAGAGTATACCTCTAGTGCTTTCAAGAACTATTGTCAAATGTGTGGAATCTCACACGAGACTATTGCACCATATACTCCTCAGCATAATGGCCTGGCAGAAAGGAGAAATAGGATAGTCCTTAATATGGCCAGGAGTATGATTAAGGAGAAGGGATTGCCACGAAATTTGTGGGGTGAGGCAGTGTCAACCGTTGTATACATCTTGAATAGATGTCCTACAAAGAAGTTAGAAGAGAAGGTGCCACGGGAGGTGTGGACAGGTGTTAAGCCTACTGTCAGCCACCTAATAGTGTTTGGATCGCTAGCCTTTATGCATATACCAAATAAAAAACGAACGAAGCTGCAGGATAAGAGTGAGGCAATGGTGTTTGTCAGCTATCACTCTACGGGTGCATATAAACTGTATAATCCAGCCACTGAGAAAATGATGCTAAGCCGGGTGATGAGTCGATATTTTATTGATTTCACTTAGTTTATTGCACCGAATTTAATCAGGGAATTGTGCTTAATTGTCCGATATTTCCCGTTTTTTCTAATAGTGCTTAATTTGACCGGAAATTTTAATTTTAATTAATTTGAATTTTCTGAGCTAATTATTTGCATTATTATTTGTAGGGAAAATTTTGGAAATACTATTTGGAACATTTGGAAGTTAAATGTGGTGCAACCACTACCCGCTTGATATTTATTTGCCTTGGACACTGATTTCATTGCAGTATAAATATTGAATTTTGGGCTGAAAAGAATTGGCAATTGGGCCCAAGGATGAAATATTAGCACACTTGGAAAAGTGATGCCACGGCCCACATGAGAAAGGATCTTTGGGAGGTGCAAATAGCAATGAACTCACTGGCTGGAACAAAAAGCTCAAGGTGTTGGATTTGTGCTTGGAAAAAAAAAAGGCACGGTGCTGCTTGCTATTACAAGGCCCACCACCTACTTTGCATTGAATTGTCTTCAATTGAAAAAAAAAGTCCAGCCGTGAAGATTGCTCACATCCAGCATACAATTAAAAAAAGAAAACGCTGACTTCAATGAGGTATGGGCTGCACATTAAGAGCATCCAACAACTTTGAAAGGTAAGCACATGTCACGGCTTGGTAGGCGCTGATGGTCTTCACGGAAGCAACATTCTTATTTCTTGAGTGTGCTTGGATAGAATTGGCAGAAGGGGGGGGGGGGCATGAGCACGTCCCACAGCAATTGCATCCAGCCTNTTTATGCGGGATATTCAATTGGTTAGAAAAGACCATCCTTTATACGGACAACAGTTGTGACGTGCCAAACTTTTAATTGAAATTGGAGGTGCTTGAAGCAATGTCCAGTAGCTGGTCCTTTTGCACGGCTTCGGGCTGCCATGTCCAATTACACCCAACATCAAGGGGCTGCAACACGTTAGCAGCAGGGGTGACATCCANCAGTCACCACATGAGCACGTTGGCAGCAAGCAACCTCCACGGATCCAGCAGCTCATGTTCACTCATCCATCATCTTCACGTCCTCGGCCCAACACCAAGTGGAGCAACGTCCAGGCTTCAATCTTGTAGCAACATTTTGGAGGTCCATACGGAAAGGAAACGATGCAGTTTGGGCTGGAAAGAAGCTGGAGTTGGACGGAAGTAGGTTACATCATCCACGCTGGCAGCTGAGAGGAGGGTCTCGGGATTGCTAAAGGAGAAGCCGCCACACACTCATTTTGGTTTTTTTTCTGAATTTTCAAGCATGGAAGGTTACGGCTGAAGGAAGGCATTTAATCTTGTTACTGTTAGAATAGAAGCTTTTATGTTTTCATTGAATAGCTGCAACTGATTATTCAAGCTTTAGTTTTGAACGTTTTTGGAGGAATTAAATAGGAAAGCTCATAGCTGAATTCAAACGGTTCCTTTCATTTTTCTGTTTCATGCAATTTCGTTCATTGAAGATTAAGCCAGCAGCAACACGTTGAAGAGCACACACGTTCATTTGTTTTTTTTTTTTAGTTGAAAGTGTCTCGGTTTGGAATAAAGAGGCACGCACTTGCATCCTGGAATGGAACAGCTCCAAAGGGTTTTTGTTTCTTCTTTTCTTTTACGCATCAACCAATTTTTATTTTTATATTATATACGTTAGAAAGAATTAAGGTTCTAGCAGCTATTCACGCATTTAGTTTTTAGAGTTGTTCGTGATGAATTGCAATTTAATGTTTAACTTTCTTGTTGCATTTCAATTGGGTCATGAGTTTTCTTAATTATTCATTGCATTTAATTTGGTTTATGCATGCGTTTCATTTTTAGACAAGCATTTTCTTATTTACTTGTTGCATTTTAAATAGTTCAAACACCTTTCTTCAGGANCGTTTAATTTACTATTTTTGCTCAATTTACTGTTCTCATGTTGTTTGTCTTGTTCAGTTTATTGTTTACGTTTACTTTAATGCTCTCAATTATGTTTGGTTGTGTTTAATTTCCTTGCATTTGATTTAGTTCATTTGGAATCGCAAAAACACTTTCACCCCCCCCCCCTCTCAATTCGCGTTTGACCTGATTCTCGAACCGCAGTTTGGTCCTTGAGAGACGACCTAGGAGTCACTTCCTAACACTATACTGCATTTCTAA
>NC_028359.1:15656909-15664504 GCF_000741045.1 Vigna radiata var. radiata | reverse complement strand
CTGCTTCATCCTTATCTTCATCACCAAATCATTACATCTTCTCTATTCCAGCCACCGAACGCCTTTTTAGAGTGGCTTCCACACGTTACTGCGTCCTCCGATCATCATCATAATTCCGCTGCGTTCATTCTTCCAAGAAGACGAGCTGGTTGATTCTTCCACCACCAAAATCAGCTGAAGCCTTCTTCCATCAACAAGGCAAGGATTATGGCAAAAGGTTTTCTCCAAAAGCAAGGTCTAGACTACTCCGAGGTGTTTGCACTAGTGGCTCGTTTGGAAACTATTATGGCTTGTGCAAGGGAATGGCCATTATACTATCTGGATGTCAAATCGACTTTTCTTCATGGACCATTGGAGGAAGAGGTTTATGTGCAACAGCCTCCGGGTTTCATTAAGAAAGGGAAGAAGCATCAGGTGTATAGGTTGCACAAGGCCTTATACGAGCTAAAACAAGCTCCAAGAGCTTGGAATAAGCGGATCGATTCCTATTTGACAAAACAGAAGTTTGGTAGATGTGCAACTGAGCATGGTGTAAGCATGGTGTATATGTGAAGGGAGATTCTGAGAAGGAACTAATCATCATCTGCCTATACGTAGATGACTTGCTTGTTACTGGATCAAGCACAAGATTCATAGATGAGTTCAAAAGGGTGATGAAAGCTGAATTTGAAATGACTGACTTGGGAACTCTAAGCTATTTTCTGGGCATTGAGTTCACACGTACAGCTAACGGTTTGGTGCTGCATCAAAAGAAATATGCAGGTGAATTGTTGAAACGGTTTAATATGCTAGAATGCAATGCTGCAAGAAGTCCTATGGAGGCAAGTTGGAAGCTAATGAAGGATGAGGCTGAAGAAGATGCAGATGAAACAGAATTCAGACAGATCATTGGATCTCTACGTTTTTTATGCAATAGTAGACCGAATCTTGCATTTAGTGTGGGCGTGATTAGCAGGTTTATGATGGCAGCGAAGAGGGTGCTACGGTATGTCAAAGGCACAATGGACTGTGGTGTATTATTTCCTAGAGGAAGGAAGAAAACTGCAGAAGAAATAATAGGTTACTCGGATTCAGATTATGGTGGTGATCCAATTGAGAGAAAGAGCACCTCAGGTTATATCTTCATGGTGAATGGTGCTCCTATTTCCTGGTGTTCTAAGAAACAGCCAGTGGTGGCACTCTCAAGCTGTGAAGCTGAGTATATTGCAGGAAGCTTTGTTGCTTGCCAAGCCGTATGGATCATAGAGCTGATGGAAGAGTTGAAGTTACCTTCAGTGAAGCCATTACAATTGAGGATTGATAACGTTTCAGCAATCAACTTGGCTAAAAATCCCATTAGCCATGGGAGGAGCAAACATATAGAAGTTAAATTTCATTTCCTAAGGGACATGGTGGAGAAGATAGGGTTGCTTTGGCCCACTGCAAATCTGAGGTGCAGTTGGCTGATCTGTTTACCAAGCCATTGAAGATTGAAAGGCTGGAGATGTTGAAAGAAAGCATAGGAATTGTGTCGTTGAAGAATCTGACTTAAGGGGGAGTATTAGTTTGTATAAGTCAGAGTTTTTTTTGTGGTGTACAATTGTCTTTGTTACAGCATAACAGATGTCTATTGCTTTGTATATAATAGACACGTTACCTTCATTCTTTTAATAATATATGTACCATTCAGAAACTCTGCACGTTTTCTCTTTTCTCTATCCACGTTCTCTGTTTCTTTTCCTCTGTAACTCGGTGCATCTCATTTCGCTGGCCCAACAAACTCAACTTATAAAAATATATCGTTAGATCAATTCTAGAGATTGATAAAAATATTGTGGTTTTGTAATACAAAATAGCATTCACCTAGAGCAATATAACCGAAGGTGCCAACTGCTAAGGTTTGATTTGAAGAATCAGGATCAAGGAGTCTAGCTGTGAGTTTAACAGAATATTGCTACTTGTTACATCTCAATGAACAATTGGTGGGCTACAATCATGATGCATGTAGGATAAAGCCTTTGCCATCCCTTTAATGACATTCACCCTCTTACTCCAATTCAACTCCTTAGCTTCCACCTCATTATTCAAAATATAAATTAAACTACCTATTTCCATGTATTCATAGACCAGAGACATGCATCGATTGTGGAGGCAAAACCAATGAAACTTTACAATGTTTTAATGACGAATTTCTGTTAACATTTTCACCTCATTTCGAAAAATTTTGTTAAATGATGATTTTGAGATTCCATATGGTGGAGTTTTTTAATGCAACAATGTGTGCACTAGGCAATTTTGCTCTATATACACTACCGTATGCACCAGTCCCAATTGCTTCAATGATATCCTCAAATGCAATTTTACCATCATAGTTCCATATGGAAAACAAGTCTCCATTCTGTGTTGATATTCCTTCACATTTTTTCTTAGGAATACATATTGGGAAATATAATATTAGAAGGAGTATTACAACACTGAAGAAAATGATTGGAAGAACAATTAACACAATGATGGGCTTATTTTTTCTATTTTGAGGATTTGTCTCATTGAGCAAGTGGCAATATGTGAAATTGGGACTGTAGTGATCATCAATTAATGAGTCTTCCTTAAAAGAACAGTAATCTGGTACCTTTGGTTTAGAGTCAAGGTCTTGTGAGAAGTCAAAGGAATTGTATGCAAGGTTTATGTATGATAGATTAGCAAGTTCTTTATGTACTTTGCCCGAAAAATTATTATAACTAAGATCCAATCGACTAAGTATGAAGCTTGTTCTAAAATGAAATGGAATCTCACCAACAAGAAAATTATGACTAAGATTAAGGTCATTGACACAACCAATTTGAGAGGTTATGCTTCCATTAAACAAGTTGTGGCTTAAATCAATTACTCCAAAATAAGGACATTTCACGGTTTCTATAGGGATTGAACCACACAACAGATTTGATGAGAGATTTAAAGAGAACATCTTATCCATTTGTAAAAGTTTTGGAGGTACCAAACCCGAAATCTTATTATGAGAAAGTTGTAAAACTTGTAAATTGGATAAGTTCCCTAATTCTTGAGGGATGTGGCCTTCTATTTGGTTAGAATCAAGGAAGAGAAGTACCAAATTCTCCAAACGACCTAAACTGGGAGGAATGGAACCGTTGAGGAAATTATTTGACAGATATAATCTTCGTAATCTTTTGAAATTTCCAAATTCTACAGGTATAGGACCAGTAATTTGATTATATTGAAAAAAGAAGTGGGTCAAGTTCTCTAATTGACCTAAAGTAGTGGGAATTGAACCTGTAAATAAATCATGAGAAAGATATAAAGTCTGTAATTTTGTCAAATTCCCCAATTCTGCAGGAATCCTACCTTCAAGATTGTTTGAATCAAGATAAAGAGTGTTTAAATTATTTAGATGACCCAATGTAGATGGGATTGAACCTGCTAGAAAATTATCAAAGAGAGATAATGTCTGCAATTGTGTCAAGTTACCAAGTTGCAGTGGTATTGAACCTGTAATTGGATCAGAACAAGAAAGAGATAGTTAGATTCTCCTATTCAGTGAATTTGTAAGATGAAATGAAGAGAATTACAATAACTTACCATGGAGATGATTCTTAGACAAGACAAGAGAAGTAAGGTTTGTAAGTGTGGTTATTTCTGTGGGGATGGTTCCTCTGAGACCCATTCCAGATAGATACAGAATGAGTAAACTGGGAAAGACAGTGATGTTCAAATTCTGAATCCAAAGCAATTCTTTTGATGGAGGAATTCTCAACGGACCTCTGACAATTTCAGTAACACTTCCAGCTTCATTGCAAGAGATACCCTCCCAATAACAATGGTTTGAGATATTTGGATGATCATTCCACCAACCACTGCGGAGCAAAGACTGTCGTTCCTGATTAATGGATGAAGAAGATGATAGCCCAAACATCATATAGAAGGCCATAATTAGGAAACTGAAAACACAATTGGCCATACTTGATTGAGTCAGATTCATGTGGCTTCAATAACTCTTCAACTAATGTAATTCGCCATGAGATTTCTTTGTTGCATACATATATAATAGTGGACAATGTACGCTCAGGCTAAAACATCCTTTTCAAAATTCCTTTCAACCATTTTCCAATTAAGAAAATGGGAGTCCAAAGATGCAATTTTTTCAAAGAATTACGATAAGATTGGTTGAAGGGGGTCCATATTTGTGAAAAGATAAAGAAAATGTGTGTTGAGTTCATTGATTGGGGAAATTGCAGTGTTGACCGACAGACTTTCTGCCCCTCTCTGCTACTTCATCAAAACGTTACCCTATGCACATCTCTATTCACCAATGTGGAGTGGATTATGCTTCTGCTTAAGATCTTTTACTGTGGATTTTGGTTAAATGTCACGAGATATGGCTGGAATCCACGACACTGATAAATTTTGTTAATTTTTTATTTTTACTTTTAAACTGAATGATAAACGAAGTTTTATTAAATTGATCGATTTGTTATTGTTTTATTTGTGTTCAAGAATTGGTCAGAGAAAATTGGATTGAGACCTGTATCACAGACTATTCAAAATATTTGTCTAGAAAAAAAAAAAAAAGCGCTTAAAAAAAGCCACCATAACACTTCCAAAACATTCAACCCTATCATTGAATGTTACAACACAATTTAAATATCACTTGATGTAGTAATTCATTAACATATTGATTCAAATGTTTGTTAAATTGATATTAATTTCTAGACTTGATAAAGATTTAATTAATTACCTCGGAAGTTTGTGGACTATCAATTCAATCTTCTATTAAGCATTTGAAATAATATTTTTTCTATTAAGCGTAAAATATGTTTATTTTTGTCTAAGTATTTTGCTATGTGATTTTGTTCTCAATAGTGATGATGCGATTGTTGTTTTTTTTTCATCTTAATTACGTATCAATTTGTTTATTTGTTTTTTAATCTTTTTGATTCATCAGTCAACTTTTTTTTAAAGAAAAACGGGAAACAATTTGAGTCATGAAAAGATTAAAAAAGAGAATAAAAAACGAATTAATCAGTATATTAGGACTCAGAAGACAAAAGTAACCATAATTTCATTTTGTTAATAACAAAAATCAAATAACAATATGTACATCTAAGGACCTGAAAATTATATAAATGATATATACAAAAGAATTGAGGTGAAAACAATATTTGAGATTAAAGAGAGGGGTCTTTTTGTAAAATGGAAACAAGTTCTAATACTTCTGTTGGATTTCTTTTTCTAAAAAGTTAAAGTTCATTTTTCCTCTAAAACTTCTATCTCTCTAAACACATAGTTCTTCACTTTAAGTTCTGCCTTTTCTCTAGCTTTCCAGTTTACTAATCCAGTGCATGTTCGTTTAGGTGTCGTCCAAGCGCCCACAACGTTGAGGGCTTCCTTTTGATCCAATTACTTTTCCGTTTGGACCGATAAGTAATTTTCTCCTCATCTACGCTGTTTTTGAAGCTTAGGGCTTGCTACTTTACTGGTTGCTTGTACAATGTTCCTTCCTTCTTTCTGTTTCCTTCAAATGTTGAGCTCTAAGAGCTATCTCCCATCACCATTAGGTGGTTTGTAGGGTCTGGTAGCGTCTTCGCTGTTTGAGGCACTGTTTAGAGCGTTCATGTAAGCTTAGCAGTTCATCCTCCAAGTAAGGGGAGCTGAGTTTTCTTTTAATTTTTGTCCAGTGAATTTGTGTATGTATGATTTAAGTTCCTGTTGAAGTTGTAAAAATAATTCATGTGTGAAACTGCCTGGTATGTTGATTTCTGTATGTATTGTTGGATTGATGAATCTGCACTATGTTAGTGGTGAACTGAATGGGATGCGTTTGATTGCCTTGATTTAACTTGATGAAAATTGTATGAGGTGGAGAATCTGTTGTAAAATTTGATTGGTGAAAGGCAACTGTTTGGAGAAGGTTTTGAGGTCAAAAGAAAAGAAGTGAGGTAGTGATTTTTAGCCCTAGGGGTCCTGAGTGCAATTGGGCAGTTTGGCTAGCTTGGATGAGTCAATTAGAACTGGTTAGGGTCATAAAACTAAGTAAAGTCATGTTCAAAATGGTAGAATTGAAATTGGGCCCTTGGGTAAATGAAATCGGAGTTTTAAGTTAAGAATTGGGTATTGATCACTTTAGAATCATGTTAGAAATGTTTAAAATCAACTAGGCAAGTGTAATTAGGTGTTAATCACAAATTAGAAGGGTTGGAAATTGAGGAAAATGACTAGAAGCGGTAACTTGGGTGTGTGAGTGCATAAATCTGTAGAATTCGCATTCTGTAGATTATGCAGTCTCACAATGCGAGACAATTTGGTGGTTCATGTCTTGAGTTAAGTTTTAAAGTGAAAGTATGGTTGACGGACCTAATTCCATGATCCTCAAGGGAGGTTACATGGTGGTGTCCTGTGGTTTGTTGTGATTGACCGTATGAATGGTCAGAGTGTCCTTATGGGGTTTATCCTGACATTCTAATGATCATCCATACTCAAGTAAAGAGTGATGAGTCATGTGGTGAGAATAGCAGAAGGTCCTAGCCCATAAGTTCTTAGGTGAGTTATAACGGATTAACCTCGGGTGGCAGCTGATGGTTTTCCAGTTACTACACCACACGGGTGCACAAACCCTTGGAACTTGACATTTCATACTAGTCCGGATGGTCAAATCACGTGATTGGTCATTGGTATCAGAATAATGCATTTGGTTTTAGTCTCTATTGTGTTATGGTCCTTGCATGCTTGAAATACTTAGTTATTACATGCTTATGTATTGGTTAAATTGGTATGAGTTGTATGATCTTTGTATACCTAGCTCACCCTTGCTTGTTTGTGTTGTGCTTGTTTGTGTATGTCTTTCTCTTGCGATGATCATCCACTTGGATGGGAGCAGATGACGCGGAGGTGCCCCTGGAACAGGCATGGGAGGAAGATGACGATGCAGCTTAGCCTCCTTAGGACTTCCATTTACTTTACTGTCATTTTGAAAACTTTAATATGTAGAAATTTTAAATTTTAGTGCCCTTTTGAATGATTGTAATCCTAATATTCAAATTATTTGTCTTAACTGCTTGCCTATATTATATTTGATGACATCTTATTTATATACATGTATGCTATATATTTGGAATGTCACAATACATATATAGACAAAATTAAATAATAGTTTAAATACTATTAAATAAATTTTTTTAATAAAAAATCAATTAAAAATATCAAAACAAACAGTTCGAGTACTAATATATGTTCTTATGTCAATTCCTTTCATTGAATTAAAACAAAATAGCATGACGTGCATTATTGTGAGTACTGACATCCAACAAAACTGATTTACATGTTAAACTAGAATAAAACTAAATCAAAATACAAAAAGTGAGGGGATTAAGCCAAATTCATGTCACCAGCTCTATAAATCAAATACACCTAAAGAACTCTTCCCAAATACAAAGAAGCTAGATTATCAAACCAAAAGTATTTGGTCTGAGTAATAAGATCCAAATTGGCTAATCTATCAACAAATATATATATATATATATATATATATATATATATATATATATATATATATATAAAAAAAAAATTTATATTATTAATAATGCAATATTAAAAACACACATTTT
>NC_028359.1:15649983-15656409 GCF_000741045.1 Vigna radiata var. radiata | reverse complement strand
CTTGTAGAATTTGTTTAACTGATTAGTAGAAAGGTTGAAATCAATGGTTTTATTGTCTTTCAAGACCAAAACTATGACCTTCCTTACTATGTCTAAAATCTTGATGATTTTTTTTTTTTATTTCCAACGGTTTGATGTTCCCCATTCATGTTTGTTTGAGGCCAAATATGTTTTTTCTTTAGGGTCTTCAGTGTTGCACTTCAGGGAACCATTCCCAAAGAATAAGTACACTTACAAAGCTTAAGGATTTTAACCTTGGCAATGATTATCTTCATAATATGTCTATTCCTAAAGAACTTTTAAGTCTTTCTGAATTCTTACAATAGCAGAATCGCACATGTCTATTTCTTACTCTCACTAGATTAATTGCAGGTTCAATACCACCAGAACTTGGTAATTTAGCACAATTGGATACATTGTCCCTCCATAATAATTATTTGGAAAATTTCCTGGTTTGTTTTTATTTCCCATATACTTTGATTTCTTCCTCCTTAAAACCTACGCTGTATTAACATTATGCAGCATATTATCTCACTTCATAACATGGAGATGAGCAAGCTGAAGTTTAAAAGAACTAGAGATATACCACTTCTTGTGTGTATGAAGGATCATGGCACAACTTCCTTTCATTCAAGTATGGTTATACATAATCAGCTGATAAAGTTCTTACTTAGTTATATATGTAGAAATTACATAATTACAATGATAAAGTTGTTAGATTAATTAGATAGCCATATATAGTACTCAATTATTGTATTTGCTGTTGAGTTAAGGTTGCTGAAGACTAATCTATGGTTTCAACCTCCTTGACAATGGTGGTGACACCAAGTGCATGGCTGTCAGAGAATTGGATACCAAAGTAATAAAAAAGTCAAATAGATCAGTGACAATAACTGTTGAGGATAAGTCCTATTTATGCAAAGTCCTCAAGGAAGAGCTCACAAGCCTAGGAGAAAATAATTGGAGCGTCCTCTGATATCATTTTAACATCCTCCCCTGATTTCTTCATGATCTTCTTTATCCTTGCCAAGGGCAGAGAGTGGAGCCCTACCCTTCTGGATATCCCTTCACACAGTCATACTAAATATGCATCAGCTTGTTTCATATCTCTTCTACTTCACTACTGGGTGTTTTTGAGCTAACTTCACTTTTAATGGTTTATCAGATAAGCTATTGCAGTTCTCTTCATTGAATTGTTCCCTGTAAATGGTGTCAATGGAAGAGCATACACAAATGCATTTTTTAAGTGGCCTTGAAGAGTTTATGGCTTTTACTATATATTAAAACTATAAAATTTTAACCTCAATCAAAAAGAAGTAAAAGGGGTTTTGTTTTAATATTATTGTTGATAGAAATTATGCAGTGGGTTATACTAAAATGGAAATTAAAAAGTAAGGGGAAGAAAGAATAGTAGTGTCCATATGCAATAAAGTGTTGGGGTAATCAATTTGAATTGATAATTGTAGTATGGTTTTCTCATAATAAGACTGTCTTGTTGTGATGTTTGATCATTTCTCGTAATAGCACTAATGAGCAAAAATTTTGGTAGATGTTGATTGGTGTTACTTTATTCTTATATTTGGTTGCCTTCTAAATATTAGTTCTTGAAATAGTGGGATTGGGTTCTTGAGTTTACCACAGCACTGCATATGGTATTTGACAATAAAACTAGAGCTTGGTTGCTTCAGTAATAGAGAGCTTAAGGCTTAGCAGTTATGAATTTGAAGAAATAATAAAACAAATAAATTCTTTACAAGTTATTTTGTCATTTAAATAAAATATAAAAATAAAAATTATGCATATTTTAAAATTTACTGTAATATTTTTTTTTCAAAATTTCTTGCACTATTATTAGTAGAAAAAATATACTTACAAATTTATTTTCATATTTTTGTAAGAAATTACTTGTGAGTTTAAAATACGCAAGAAAATTATTTAGAAATTTAAATTTGAAATAAAAAGTATAGATTGTTTTTGAATTGATTTTTTGAAACGAAAAATTGCTGTGAATTTATTTGGACGAAAATTTGCTCTGAATATTTTCCATAAACAATTTGCATAAAAAAATTGAAAGAAATTTCTTGTGAATTTTTTAATTTCAAGATAATTAATTATCTTTACTTTCCGATTAAAATTCATAAGAAAAATGAAAAAAAAAAAGAACACTTTTCTTACAAATTTTTGTAAGAATTATAGTAGTGATAGAAATTAGCTCTGAATATTTTCCATAAACAATTTGCATAAAAAAATTTGAAGAAATTTCTTGTAAATTTTTTAATTTCAATATAATTAATTATCTTTACTTTCCGATTAAAATTCATAAGAAAAATGAATAATAAAAAAAACACTTCTCTTACAAAATTTTTGTAAGAATTCTAGTAGTGATAGAAAGTCATGCGCAAACAACAAACTTGTAATACAAGGTTAATTATGTTTAAGCTGTAAAATTATATGGATTTTCAATAAATCTTCTTGTAAATTAATAATGACTTTTGCTCTTTTTCCTCTTAGCATTATTAGTGTATATAATGTGTTATATGCTAAATTCACTTGGTCAACCCATAATTCATGTTAAATCTCTTTTAAAATATTTAATTTTTCATTAAAACTATTATAATCGTGTTTAATAATTTTTTATATATTAATGTAATAAATAATAATAAATTACTATTATCATACATTAAATGTTTGGTAACATTTATTTAGGGTTTCAAATATGCTATTATAAAAAACAAATACATGTATCATATTTGTTACATGTTTTCTTTTATCAATAACGCACCACTGGATATAAGTCTAAGTCTATTGAATAACTTCATTATAAAATTATTTGTTAAATTTCAGTAATTATTATTTTAAATAAATATTATAGCTTATTGAGAATATTGATTTGAAATCCTTTTTCATTAATTACTACTTGAATTGACATAGATTGAATTGGTAATAGCATATGTAACTTCTAATTCCTCCATATATCGGAAAAAAGATTTGCTCTACTTGCATTTTCAAAATATCTAAAATCATAGGAAAGGGGTTTCTTGCATTTTCAAAATTCTTTCCTGCAGTTTCAAGTTTAAAGTTTTGACTTTCTGTAAAAATTTATATAAAATTAAATTAAATTAGATATACAATAATTACTACTTACCAAAACGCATTTATTATATTCTTTATATATACTGAACCATGAACCTCCAAGTCTTAACATGTTTTCTTCTTCGTCTAGTTAACATGATTTTTAACAGTTTTTATTTATACCTAGAGAATATTTTCTTTTGTTTACAATGCTTTTAGATTATATGAATTTGAAAACGGACTATTTGTTCTAATAAAATAAAGTTGTTAAGATTGTATATATAATATTATTTGTTTTAAAGTTCTATTATAATTTTATCCTCAAAAAATATATTTTAAAGTTGAAAGAACCGTTTTATCTTTAATTTTTTTTTTTTGAAAAGTTAAAAAAGAAAAATATGGTTACTCTATTAGACTATGTTAATAAGAACATTTTGCATACTATCTTTACAAGTTCAAACCTCTAAAAAACTTATTTCATTCACTATCTTTGCTTGATGTCTAAGTTAAATTTCAATAACTTTAAATAAAATTATCAATATTTAGAGATGTATACAAAATTTGAATTGTTCACACTAAAACAAAAGTATCATTTAATTAAGATATTAATTTTCTATAATTTTAAAATCAAACCCTCATTAGAATAAAATAACATAACAGCTATTTTACGAAACAAAACCAAACTATGGATCTCTCCTTAATACAAATACTTAAATTTTGTTAAACATTTAATTTTATTTATCAATTAATAACAGATATTTAAACACTTAACCTATACTTAAGTGTTTTGTTTCTGCTACTTAACAATAGTCTCACACATTACTTCCTCCACCCAAAAATTTCTTATCTCACCAACCAGAACATCGTTTTAACATTTCATTATTAGATCTAATGGGAATCAGAGTTAGGTTTTGAAGGATAGTCAAGACCTTGTAGAGTTGGCATCTTTGGGATATCCTCATCTGAATATGAAGGAATGAACCAGTACTTCTTGTCCATTCCAAAAACCTGATATCCAACCAAACATCAATCATAATGTAACCACATATATTAGTCAGTAATAGTACCAGAACAAGACCACCCCACCATTCATAAGTCCAAGTTCTGTTACTTTTTTAGTGTTGTTACTCAGCTAAGTTTCAAAATACGCTGATTTTGCTATATTAAAACAGCCTCAAGTAACTTTTATGTTAGATCTGAAGTTTCATACAGTTAAATTGACAACTTGGTTTTTTTAATAAGAACACTCAAATATAAATCACACACATAACTTCAAAATAAATTCTATTTAGAATCAATTTTGCATACACTTAACCAAACACACTAAATAAAAAGATACAGTCATGTTAGAAATAGGCATATGTTAGGTTTCTTGGTGTCAAGAAACGTAGATACTATCTCAAAATAAATAATTACCACAGATTTATAAATCCTCACAGTGAGGAAACAATTTTATTGAATAGAAATACACTAAAAGTAATCAACAACAGTCAAGGAAAAACATTCCCTTACGTAAGACAAATCATGTTTATGTAATAAAACACTCAACAACCAGAACTACAACGCCCCCTCCTTAAAAGACAAAAATTGTCTAACTACTAATTAAAAGTTCCCCTAACTGGTGTTTAAACTCCTGCTAACTTAGCCTAACCACTTCATACTAACATCTATGTTTTATTTTTGCCAAACTATCTAAATACTGTCTACAAACTGTCTTATTCATTACATATCCTATCATTACTCACCGTTTCAAAACAACCTTGTCCTAAAGGATGTAATCTAAAAACTGGTCCTTATTGTTGCGACAACTTCCCATGCGATTGTTTCAAGGCTTCCTTTCAGTTGTTGGATTAATCCTTGAATATGCAAAGATCTAACTTTGACAACATAATCTTTTGCAAGGAGATGCTTAATAAACAGTCTGAATCGGCTTCCAAAATCAACAAGTTTATTACTGGAGTTTGTTAGCAATCGATTTCCATAATAGATAAATAACCCATTTCAAAAGGGAGGTCGTCCAACTTTCTTGTCTTTGCATAGGGCTTGCCACTTAGTCAAGAAATACTCCCCCAACTGATTTTCTGATGTTGGGTTTACTAGAAACACCAATATCTTGAATTCTTGGATGACTTTTTCCCCCTCCCTATTACTACTGCCATCCTGTCATGTAAAATTTTCACACTCTCAATCTGTGTTGCTCCTGCTAAACTCTCAAATAACATGTTTCCCTTGTTCCCTTCAACTATCCTTAGTTGAGGTGTTGCAAGATCTTCCCAAGAAAGGTTATGAGATTTCTGTTGCTAGGTTTTGAACCCTTTGATTGCATTTTTTCCCATGTTATTGATAGTTAACAAAATGGTGAAGATGAAGTTTTGATGATGCCCAAATCAAATCAAGATTTATCAAGATTCATGAAGATCATTTGAAGACTTTTTTTTATGAAAAACTTTTGTAATAATTATATTTTATTGTCTAGGACTTAGATTTTCATTGGTTTTGATTCCATATACTTTCACACATTGTAATTAGTGTTAAGAGTCAAAATCGTACTGTTTTAATCGATTAAAACTAGTATTAATCGATTAAAACAAGTAAAAGCTGAAAACTCAACTTTTGTTGTTTTAATAGATCAAAATTCATTTTAATCTATTAGCTAATCGATTAGCTAATCGATTAAAATGCATTTTAATAGATTAAAAGTGATCGTTGGAGGTTTCAGATTTGAAAACTAGCCGTTGTACTCATTTTAATCGATTAACACTAATATTAATTGATTAAATGCGTTAAATGGTCAGTTACGAAGAATGAAGAGTTTTTGCTTGAGTCTATTTATAGGCTCTCTTTATCCATCAACAGCAACTCTTCCCTTGCGCTAAAACACTCAGAACTCTTTGAGAAGTGTGTGTTCTTGTTCGGCTTGTGAAACTCTTGTCTGTGGAGCTGGTGAAGTGCTACTACGATGACAGAGGAAATAGCCGGTTCATCCTTGATGCGTCTGAGGAGGTGTGTGGAAGAGGATCATCCTTTGTGAAGTATTCGGAGGAGGTGCTTCATCCTTCGTGAAGTATTCGGAGGAGGTGTCTCATCCTTTGTGAAGATTCAAAGGAGGTGCAGGTTCATCTCTTATGGTACCAAGAGAGGTAGTTTTTAAACTCTTACAAATTGTTTCTTTGTGATTGTAATTTGTAATTGTTTTGTGCTTAGTGAACTGTTTATCTTGGTTAGAAATAAGCGACTGGACGTAGGATTGGTAAGATCTGAACCAGTATAAAATTATCTGTGCAAATTTCTCTCAACCTTACTCTTTTATTTATATTTATTATTTGCGTAGTAAGTTAAATTGAGTAGAAATTA
>NC_028359.1:15634641-15647523 GCF_000741045.1 Vigna radiata var. radiata | reverse complement strand
TTATGATCAAAAAGGGGGAGAAAATTGTTTAAAGCTTATTGTTATTCTCTAATGCTCTTTTCCTCCATAAGTTGTGTTCTTATCCAAATTATTACTAAAAGCTTTAATTCAAAGGAGTTTTTGATCATCATCAAAAAGGGGAAGAATGTTAGCAAAATGATGAAGATGAAGTTTTGATGATGCCTAAATCAAGTCAAGATATATCAAGATTCATGAAGATCCTTTGAAGACTTTTTTTTTTTAAAAGCTTTTGTAATAATTATATTTTATTGTCTAGGACTTAGATTTTCATTGGTTTTGATTCCATATACTTTCACACATTGTAATTAGTGTTAAGAGTCAAAATCATACTGTTTTAATCGATTAAAACTAGTATTAATCGATTAAAACAAGTAAAAGCTGAAAACTCAACTTTTGTTGTTTTAATAGATCAAAATTCATTTTAATCTATTAGCTAATCGATTAGCTAATCGATTAAAATGCATTTTAATAGATTAAAAGTGATCGTTGGAGGTTTCAGATTTGAAAACTAGCCGTTGTACTCATTTTAATCGATTAACACTAATATTAATTGATTAAATGCGTTAAATGGTCAGTTACGAAGAATGAAGAGTTTTTGCTTGAGTCTATTTATAGGCTCTCTTTATCCATCAACAGCAACTCTTCCCTTGCGCTAAAACACTCAGAACTCTTTGAGAAGTGTGTGTTCTTGTTCGGCTTGTGAAACTCTTGTCTGTGGAGCTGGTGAAGTGCTACTACGATGACAGAGGAAATAGCCGGTTCATCCTTGATGCGTCTGAGGAGGTGTGTGGAAGAGGATCATCCTTTGTGAAGTATTCGGAGGAGGTGCTTCATCCTTCGTGAAGTATTCGGAGGAGGTGTCTCATCCTTTGTGAAGATTCAAAGGAGGTGCAGGTTCATCTCTTATGGTACCAAGAGAGGTAGTTTTTAAACTCTTACAAATTGTTTCTTTGTGATTGTAATTTGTAATTGTTTTGTGCTTAGTGAACTGTTTATCTTGGTTAGAAATAAGCGACTGGACGTAGGATTGGTAAGATCTGAACCAGTATAAAATTATCTGTGCAAATTTCTCTCAACCTTACTCTTTTATTTATATTTATTATTTGCGTAGTAAGTTAAATTGAGTAGAAATTAAAAGGCACGCGTTTATTTTAAAAACCCTCTTGGTTTGTTATTCCATGTTAACAATTCCACTGCAGCCGATTCTAACATTGATGGTTAGGTGTACTTCTGCTATTCTTGTGATGTTCTGGACTTCAAAAAAATTTTCTGTCCCAACACCAACTACCTTTGAACCATTTACACTCAAAACAGCTTGTCTTTTACTTTACACCCAGAAGTAACAGTTACAATGTGTTGAAATTGTTGATAGGAGGAGCACAGAATTACCTGAACGCACAATCTATGATATCAGTTTTTGATGATGACAACATATAGTTAATAAAAACATGTGTATGTACTATGTGATAATTGTACTGTTATATGTTTATGCTTACTGTGTTATAATTGTACAAGCATAACTATGAACATATTGTGTTGATTATTGCATACTACTGTGTTTGAAATGTGATTATATTTGTGCATGCATAATATGAGTTTTAGAAATGGAAAAACCACATACTACTGTGTTTGACATAACTGTCACAACAGTCATATTTTTAAATATGTTGACCAAGCATTTATTAGAAATCGATTACATTAATTGTGCTTTCAATTAATTGCTTTGATTACTATTAATTTGTTATAACTGTGAAAAGTATTCGATTAGATTAATAGTGTAATCGATTAAAACGTGTCTGATTTGTTTACACTATTATAGACGCATGATTTGATTTTTGTAAGAATTGATTTTACACTTTCATATTTGTTACAACTAGTGCTATGAAGTCTTACAGAAGAGAGAAAAGTTCCAAGAAACAAGAATTATCGTCGTGATAAAGTCTTGAGGATTTCTTGAGAAGCAAGATTGCTTTATACGAAAAGTCTGATCGTTCTGCACAGGAAGGTGCTTACTTTGTGATCAGGAAAAGCTTTGGCGAACGCTGAGAATTGATGGTTCCCTTCTGGTGTATATAGAAAGAAGAACGTGGTTCTTGACTTTGAGGGGGATCTCAAATGGGATGACTGCAAAAGAGGATTGTTCTTGCTGCTAGTCTATTTTGTATTTGCCTATATTAGATTAGTGAGTTAGAGAGGTGATTTACATTTTGACGTGAGGTCGCTGTAAAGCCCTTGGTGTAAAAACTCAAATTTCTATAGTACATTGGCTTCCATCTTAGGTTGATTGGAAAGACACAGGATGTAGGCAGTATTGGTCGAACCAGTATAAAGACACAATGTTTGAATTTTCTCATCCCTTCTCTCTGCATTAAATCGATTATACTGTGATTGCATTCGAATACGCATATTGTTACGTTGCATACCTTTTGACTTGCGATTCAATAAAAGTTTAAAGACTTCACTGTTTTGACATATTCACCAAGACCTACCACACCATTCCCACTAAAACCAGCAACTTTTGCAACTTCATTCCAAGAAGCAAGAGTCACAACCTTCCCATCACGGTCTTGGTCTCCACCTTCCTCCTCACTGATATCCTTTTCTCTTTTCTTCTCACAATTGATTGAATTGTCTCCTCCATTTGAGGGTTTCTTGGCTTTCTTCATGTCATGAAGAAGTTCCTCTCTCCCTCCCTTTCTTGATCTGTCAACAGATTGCTCCCTTCCTTTAAAGTCCCTTTTTTGAATCTGGACATCCAGAATCCTATTACATTTCCATATCATTTCTTCCAACTTTTGGAAACTTTTTCTCATCTCTTGATGTCATGCCCTCACCTTTTCCAGTTTGCTGATCCCCCTCTCCAAAGTATTGAAGCTTCCTTCCATGCTTTCCTCCTTCTTGATCCGGCAGGTCGGACCAATTTGCTAGGTTTCTTGATGTCAAGAAACTTAGATACTATCTTGGAATAAATAATCACCACAGTGAAGAAACAGTTTTATTGAATGGAGATACACTTAAAGCAATCAACAACAGTCAAGGGAAAACATTCCCTTATACAAGACAAATCCTGAACTAGAACACCCCCTCCTTAAAAGACAAAAACCGTCTAACTACTAATTAAAACTTCACCTAACTGGTGTTTAAACTCCTCCTAACTATCCCTAACCACTTCATACTAACTTCTATGTTTTAGTTTTGCTAAACTATCAAAAAACTGTCTTCAAACTGTCTAATACATTACAGATCCTATCAGCATACAATTTATATCAGGCAACCTCACCAAATTTGGTTACGGGGTCTACTTTATTTATACTTTTATATCTCAAACAAGCTCCCTCACCCCAAGTGAGAACCTATTTGGCTGGAAGCTCCCTCACCCCTTAACTTTAACAGAAATTTAACTTTTTATTTAGGAAAATGGAGACAGCAAGAGTCAGATTGTAGATCATTTTATCTCATGAACAAATATTTCAAAGGCTTAACACATTAATCCTAGAGATATATTTAAGATACAAACACACTTCCTTCACACTAATGCATCATTTTAAAAGTGTTGCTTCTCCTCTGTTTCATTTCATGATAAACTAGTTCAAAATATATAACAATGTAAAGCTGGTTTTGTAACATTCCATATGAAACATGGAACAGAGACATGGACATCGGACACTGTGACACTTATAATCTCCAAAATCTAAGACAAAGAAACGCGGATATAAATATATTAAAAAAGATTTAGTTAAATATAATAATTTGAACGTGTTGTTGCTGAATATAAAAATGAATCTAATTTATCTATCCAAAGTCCAAAAAGTAAAGAGAGGGTCTAATTCATTAAAGAGATTTACCCCATTCTTGATCATCATCAATGAAAAAGATAAGGTTAATCTAAAGACAAATTAACAACTTTAAATATATAAATATATTTATGTTTATAATATACATATATGTTATAAATATTCCTCATTATATAGTATTAGCTCCTTAAATTTATAGTTATACACAAGTTTCTGATTTTCTAACTTCTATAAAAAATCCTTGTGTCTGCTCTCATTAAGGTTGTTTCGGAACCATGTGAGAGATACTAAAGAACATATCTTGAATTTGACACTACAAAGGGTGTCAGGTACACATACATGTATTTGTGTCTGATATTTATCAGACACAGGAATGTACCATTGAAGAGGACGTGCCTCAGCTTTTGAATAGTTGTTTGTTTTCTTTTTATATTATCTCTTTTACTTATTCTTAAGATTTAAACTAAATATTTCCTATGTCCTACATATCTCTAAATATCTAAATTAGTAAATAACTTGGAATTATACTGGTTGAAGACAAATTTCAACTAAACTAAGAATAAAAAAAAAACTAGTTAAAAGAGTTACGAAAACCAACTAGTTTACCTCTAACAATTCTTAACCAGTTTGGAGGGTTGACAAATTATCCCTCAATTGTTAAAAAGTATTATTATTCATTGTAGACACAATATGACCTATAATAGTACAATAGTTTAAGAAATAACAATTAAAGGATACAACAGTGTCTATACTTCCTAGGCAAGGAAGACTAGAATTACATTATATTTCTCAGAAAGCAAGTGTTGTTCTCTCCTGTAAATATCAACAAAATGGTAATAATATATAGTTTAAGTCATTGCTTAAAGCACTCTTTCTTGAAAGGGCTAGGCCTAAGAATGTGGATGAAACTACGTTTCCAACATTAGTTTCAACTGGTTGAATTATAACTAACATGGGAAACATGAGCGAAGTTATGGCATAGCCCTTTAAAGTTTCAATAATTCAAAGTGGTACGGTCATGTATTGGATACTTTGAAAACTAAATTAGCTTTCAGATTTATAAGTGCAAACTGACATCTTGAACACCAATTGAGTGTGCTTAGATCTCTGTGCATGTCCGAGTTTATTTTTCAATGAACACACACTCAGTCATTTGTCAGATTTCTTGATGATACTTTTCCCTTATTCTTTAGTGCTTAGATTATTTCGGCTTAACGGGTTTAATTCAAGTGACATGATTTATCAAACAATACTTTGCAGCCAGCATCAAATTCACCATAAAGTGACATTTAAAACGAAGTGATATAAACTTTCATTGAGTATATAATCCCACACACAGACCAGCTCAAAATTTTTTTGACGACCAAGGTCATAACGCCATTTTGGAGTAGTTTTCTTCTCATAAGCATGTCCACAGGGAAGAAAATTTGATCAGTTCCTACTTAATATTAGCTATAACACAAGGAAAAGTACATGAAAATATCATGCAGAGGAATATTGTAAAATTTTAAGAACAGTCACATTCAAAGCATTTGCCTCTGTAACAGAGGGTAAAATTTACTGCCCGCAAATCATCATCAATTCAAATGCAACAAAATACTATTATTCAACTACAAGCAGAACAATTTCTTCAGGTAAAACTCAAGATATTCTGAATCAACTTCAAAGAAGAGAGACAGGTAACATAATTTTATGTGGCTTATTTTAGGCAAAAGTTTACCTCAATAGTGATAGTATTAGCAGCCACCAAAGATATATGCATGATGAGAAATCCCAAGACACTTAGTGCAAAGGCCAGGTTTAAAACTGCAGGTAATCCAATATAGTTATAGAAATTCAAAGATGGAAACAACAGCTTGAACCATGTCCTGAGACCCTACCAAAAGCAAGAAAAGCTGTAGCAAGAGAGCCAAGTGTTCCAGGGATTTCTCCATCACTAAAGAATGCAATAAAATGTGGCAGTAAAGATGCAGTCACCAGAGTCGTCTCAAGAAATGTGTAGAACTTTATGTCCCTGGGTCTCCTTTTAACTTATTGTCCGTAAGTCGTCTAACTCGTTCCCTTAATTGTGTTATTTCATTTACCAAAGATTTTGTTTGGTTGCAGGACCGGAGTTCGAAACACATGATTGGCACAGGATGCGAGTCTCATGGCCTATATCATCTCCGCCCTTCTCCACATGTTGGCCTAATCATGGAGTCACCATCCCTTCTTCATGCTCAGTTAGGTCATCCCAGTCTTGCCAAACTGCAGCAACTTGTTCCGAGTTTGTCGAAATTATAAAGTTTGTCGTGTGAGTCTTGTCAGTTTGGTAAATTCAGCTGTGTAGTTCAACAATTTGGTATGACTCGGTGTGAGGCAGATCATTCAGTCTTTTACCGTCACTCAAGTGCTGGATCTGTCTACTTGATAGTATATGTTGATGACATTGTTCTTACAGGCAGTGATAGTCATGGCATCTCTCAGATGAAACAACATCTTTGCAACCATTTTCAGACCAAAGATCTTGGCAAACTTAGATATTTCTTGGGTATTGAGGTGGCACAATCCAACGATGGTATTGTTATATCTCAGAGGAAGTATGCATTAGACATCTTGGAGGAAACAGGGTTAATGAACTGTAAATCTGTTGAGACACCTATGGATCCTAACATCAAACTCCTACCAAATCAGGGGGAGCCTTTCTCAGATCCTGAACAGGACAGAAGATTAGTTGGTAAATTAAACTATCTTACTGTTACGCGTCCTAACATTTCCTTCGCAATTAGTGTAGTGAGTCAATTCCTAAACTCCCCATGTGAAGACCATTGGGATGCAGTTGTTCGCATACTGAAGTATATTAAAGGATCACCTGGAAAAGGTTTGTTATATGGTCCTAACAACGATACAAAAATCGTTTGTTATTCAGATGCTGATTGGGCTAGTTCCCCGTCTGATAGGAGGTATACTTCTAGTTATTGTGTCTCTATTGGTGGCAACCTGAAATCTTGGAAAAGTAAGAAGCAAAGTGTTGTGGCAAGGTCCAGTGCAGAAGCAGAATATAGAGCTATGGCATCAGCTACTTGCGAGCTTGTGCGGCTTAAACAATTACTTAGTGAATTGAAATTTGGAGATGTCACTCACATGACACTTATATGTGATAATCAAGCTGCTCTTCATATTAGCTCTAACCCTGTCTTCCATGAGAGAACCAAGCACATTGAAGTTGATTGTCATTTTATTAGAGAAAAAATCATATCTGGAGATATCAAGACTGAGTTCGTTAACTCAAGTAACCAATTGGCAGACATATTCACCAAGTCCTTACGAGGACCTAGAATTGATTATCTTTGTAACAAGCTTGGAACATATGATTTATATGCTCTAGCTTGAGGGGGAGTGTTAGATGTTTAGTTGTGTGTTTATGTTAATTGGGCTCAGCCCCTTTTTGTATTTAGGGTTTAACCCTTATTTTACATTATAAATAAACAACCCTATGTGTATGATAAACACACAAGGGAGATTTCTCCTAATCTTCTCCACTATTGCACACAGTTAATAGAGTGAGAGTAAGAAATAGACATGTGAGATTATGCTATCGGAAGAATTCAGAAAGACTTCAAAGTTCTTTAGGCATAGACATACCATGAAGATGATTATTGCCAAGGTTAAAAACATATTTGGTCTCTGACAAACATCAATGGAAAATATCAAACAATTGGAAATAAAAACATTGATTTCACCTTTGTACTAATAAGATAAACAAATTCTACAAATAAAATGTAATGTCAAAGGAAACAGAAGTTTGATAGCAATCCCAAATGCAGGGTAGAAAATAAAAATGTATAAACCCTTAACCAGGAAAACATCAGCAACAGAGATTACAACCTAAACCAACTAATCTAATACAAAATTTACAAATCATTCGTGCACATTCTATAACAAACACATAAATGTAACTTGTTATTCAAATAAGGTGTCACCTCTCATCATTTCAACAAGTCTCTAGAGATCATTTCGTGAAAAAATTTCTCTGCCTTTTCAGTCTGGCCATTCTCAAAGAGAGCAGAGATGATTATTTCAAAAGTAATAACATTAGATAAACAACCATTGTCTTCCATTTTGGACCACAAGGCCAATGCCTCATCAAGCAAACCCTCCCTACAAAGACCATTGATCATAATATTATAAGTATAGAGGTTGGGACTGTGACCTTTATTCAATAGATCTTGAAAAATCTCTTGTGCATTCTTAAGTCTCCCCTCTATGCACATCCCATGAATAAGTATATTTACAGTGTACATATCGTGCTGAACTCCATTTTCTCTCATTTTCCTCAATAATTCAATTGCCTTGTCTAGACAATGATTTTTGCATAAACCATCAATCAAGGAATTATAAGTGACTATGTCTGCTTGTTGATTTCTACCACGCATCTCATGAAAAAGATCCCAAGCACGAGAGATTCTTCCTGTTTTGCATAAACCATCAATAAGAATACTGTAAGTCACAGTATCTGGAACTATATTCCTGTTATGCATTTCTTGAAAGAGATTTATGGCCTCATCGACTCTTTCGTTCTTTATGAGTCCATTTATCATGATATTGTAGGTCCTAACATCAGGACTCACTCCCATGTGGGTTATTGCACTGAATACTTGTCTCGCATTCATCACTTTATTAACTAAGTAATACCCGTCTATTAGAGTATTAAAACTAACAATATCAGGTTTGACATAAGTTTTCACCATCACACATAATACATTCTTGGCTTCTCCTAGCTTTCTTTCCTTACACAATGCATCAATTAATATATTATAGGTATAAACATCTGGCCTGATGCTATTTGATAGCATTTCATTTAGGAAACCAAATGCTACTTTTACCTGTCCCACTAAGCAAAAGCCATAAAATAGAGTAGTATAAGTAACAAGATCAGGAGAAATTCCGTTAATAACCATCTCAGAATACAAATCATAAGCTTCCTTTGATTGTTTCTCTTTTAATAAAGAGTATATAATAATGTTATACATTACTGTTGATCGACCTTGAATCCTGAGCAATTTGATCGCGGCTTCAGTTTCTCCTATTTTGCTCAATCCGTTGATCAGAGTTCCGTAAGAAAATTGGTCGAGCAGAAATCCTAATGCCACTACTTTGTCATGAAGGATGAGGGCTTCCTTGACCTCACCCTTATCACAGAAACCTCTGATGAGTGTAGTTAGGGTTATAGCATTTGGATGATAACCCCGTTTGAGAATCTTGCCAAATACAGAGAAAGCTAAAGCCAATTTGTCTAAATGACAGAAACAATTCATGAGGAGGCTGAGATTAGCAAGGTCACAGAGAATTCCCTTAAGCTCCATTTGCTTAATAAGAGAAATAGCAGTAGGGTAGCGCTTCATCCTCACAAGAAATCCCAAAATCTTTCCAAATTCGAAGATGGGAGGAACATGACGCTGATGAAGCAAGCGATTGAATTGTGAGACCGCTTCGTCGTGTAAGGAAGTTTGAGAGTGAGAGTGAGAGCAAAAGAAGGAATTGTGGATTGGAAGAAAAGGAGGAACCTTGGCAATGGAAGGAAGAAGAGAAACCCTAACACTTCTTGAGAGCCACATCTTTGCTGCAAACAATAGTATTGAATTCTTCAAATTTACGTTTTCTTCAATTTTAAAAAGCTTAACTACTATGCTTAAAATCTTTTTTTTTGGACAAGATAATTAAATTTAATGAATTTTAATTTTATATTGATTTTTTATTTGGATAAAAGTTTTTTAATTACCANTAAATTTTAAAAGTTATATAAATTTGAAATAATTATTAAGACTTACACCTTCATTCTAAGTGATATCTTTTTTTCTCTGGTACTTCCAAAATTTATTACTGNACTTCTGAATTTTGTCACAATGTCAAAACTATACTTTTAACAAGAATAAAAAGAAATTATCTCCTATTATTATCCAAAAAAAAAAATTCTCTCCTATAATTATTCCTGCATCGAATTTTGTCTTATTTTTCTCTTTCTCANCCCTTTTTCGTAATAAATCGTATTGTTCAATTATATTTCTTTGTAAATATTTAGTATAGTTTAGGTGAAGGAAAACATAAGGTGAAATCATTAACTGAATTTCAAAATTCGGTATATATTAATTAGTTTTTTAGTATTTGAAATTAAAATAAAGTTAAAAAAATTAATCAAAAGTTACCTCAAACTTTATAAAAGTATAAATTCTAATTTATTATTATGTAAACATGTTATCTTGGAAACAATTATAGTTATCTTGGAAAAAATTATGATTAATTTGAAAGTAGATCAATTATTACTAACGAGTAAATATGAACGAATATCATAAATTAAATTAATTATTTAAAGAGTGCAATTTTTTGACTGATGAATTTGGTTTTAATAAATAAAAATGATAAAAATTGATAAATTATTACTACAATATTTAATTATGGAAAATTATATCATTAATACTATTATACTATGACTTATAACATCATTAATATAATTATGTAAGTTTTAATATCATTAATAGTATTAATAATAAATCATTTATGAATTCTAATATGTAAATATATTATACTAGTGTTAATTGGATTTTGAAATTTGATAAGAGCATTCACAAAATTTAAAATCAGATAGAAATAAATACTGGATTTTAAAATCTAATGAAATAAGAAACAAATTTTGAAATTTAGGATAAATAAATAGCAGATTTTAAAATATGATGAGTTCTTAAATTGAGTTTCGAAATATGGTATATATCTATTAGCCTTCCAATTTTATTTAAAAACTTATGCATTATGTCTCATTTTCGAAAGGATCAAATTAAGTATTACTAAATAAATATAGCAATAAATATTTTATTTAGTTTTGATTATTCTATTATTAAATATAAATCATTTATGAGTTATAACACGTAAATATATTGTAAATATATTATTTTAGTATTTGCCAAATTTCGAAATTAGATAGTCACCAAATTTTAAAATGTGAAAAAAAATAAATATTCAATTTTTAAATTCGTCAGAAATAAATATTAAATTTCAAAATTTTGCTGATTTCATAAATTAGATTTTGAAATTCGATAACTTTTTAAACCTAATTTCAAAATCAGATAATTCTCTAAATTAGATTTTAAAATCTAATAAATTTATTAATCCAAATTTCAAAATACAATACTTATAATATTGGTAGTAGTATATGTAACTTCTTCTAATTCCTTTATAGATGGGAAACAACAAGACTTGCTACAAAATAATGGAAGGAATGATCATCCAAATATCTAAAATCATAGTGTAGGGTTTCTTGCATTTTCAAGATTCTTTCCTACATTTTCAAGTTTACAATTTTGTCTTTCAATAAAAATTTATATAAAATTAAATTAAATTAAATAAACCGTGATTACTACTTACCCAAAAGTATTCATTATAGTTTTTATAGGTTTAATACTTATTTTGGTCCCTCTTTTAGGGGTTTGTTCAAAGTGGTCATTCCTTCTTTATAAAGTTCATTAAAATCTTTCTTTTTATAAAAACTGTGCAAATTAGTCCTTTTTACTAACGGTGTTAATTCTGCTAATGGCATACCAGCGGGTTATTATGTGTTAAAAAAATTATTAATTGTACGTGAAAATATAATAAAATTATGGTTAAAATTTAAATTTAAATTAGGGTAATTGGGGTAATTAGGCAAAGTGATTTTTGTCCGATGTAATTAGGGTTCTAGATTCTCTCCTTCTCACGCTCTCTCTCTGACCAAAATTGGAGGTGGGTCTCCACGCTTGCAAGGTATAGAATGATCAGCTTGGTATTTGGCTATGGCAGCTGGACCATTTCAATCGAATCTGACCTTATCCTTCCACCATTCACGAAGATTATCAGATGCTCCTGTCACTGGTTTCCCCTTCTCGGGGATTATCCCATAAACAAATCTTTGTGCCTTGCAAACCTCCATCATCTTCCGCATGTACTCCAAGATTCCATCTTGAGCCCTGGACATTTTTTTCCTCCTTGCCTGTTCTTGAGACTGTCTTTGCTTCACCGCATCAATTCCTTCCTTAGATTTACTCTGCTCCTTCAATCGCTTGAGACGCATCTTGTCCTTCCACATCCTCCTTTCAAGCTCATCTACCCCAATTTCTTCATCACTGAAATCATCCTCAATTATTGCCTCTAGATCAGTTTGTCGGGCGCTGATATCCTCGTCCCCGAGGACAGTAGACATCGTGTCCAAATCATTACAAAACCCCATCTCCTCAAACATCATCATCATTTTCCGAGGAAAAATAAGGATCGAACCTGTGAGCTTCTGATGATGGAAGTAGCAAGTTGGATTTCAAATTAACCTACAGCAATTCAAGTTAACAAATTTTCATCTCTTAAAGGCCTTTGCACCTGCCAACCGTAACAAAACAAATATCAAAGAAAATTCAACATGGCATAGAAATCAAATACTCTCCAGATGGGTAAAATCACATCGTAAAATATGCACATATATCTCTCTCTTTTACCGCCCTTCTCCGCGCTTCGTGACAACAAACAACACCAACTGGGTCTACACTAGAATCGAAGGTGGCAAAACAGAGAGAACGCGAGAAGGAGAGAATCTAGAACCCTAGAATCGGAGATGGTGATGAGATCGCCAAGAAATCTCAATCCCAATCACAAAGAAATCCCAATTGCATATGACGAAAATCACTTTGCCTAATTACCCCAATTACCCTAATTTTAATTTTAATTATAACTCTAATTTTATTATATTTTCATGTTACAATTAATAATTTTTTTTAACACATAATAACCTGTTGGCAGCTCTGCCGTTAGCGTTCCGCGGTTAACAAAAAGGACTTACTTGTTATGATTTTCATTATTATATTTATTATTATTGTTATTATTATTATTATTATTATATTTATTATTATTATTATTATTATTATTATTTTGTTATTATTATTATGATTTTTTTTATTATTATTATTAATATTATGATTATTATTTTTATTATTATTATTATTAATTATATTATTATTATTATTATTACATTTATTATTATTATTGTTATTATTTTTGTTCTTATTATTAT
>NC_028359.1:15631557-15633887 GCF_000741045.1 Vigna radiata var. radiata | reverse complement strand
TATTATTATTATTGTTATTATTCTGATTATTATTATGACTAATATGAATATGATTATTATTAATATTATTATTATTATTATTATTTTTATTGTTATTATTATTATTAATATGATTACTATTATTATTATTTTTATTATTATTGATTGTTATTGTTATTATTATTATTGTTATTATCATTATTGTTTTATTATTTTGATTATTATTATTATTATTGTTTTTATTATTATTATGATAATTATGATTATTATTATGATTTTCATTATTATGATTATGACTATTATTATTTTTATTATTATGATTATGATTATTTTTATTATTATGATTATTAATATTATTATTATTATTATTATTATTATTATTATTATTATTATTATTTTTACAAAAAGTAGGATTTTAGTGAACTTTTTAAAAAATGAAGAACCATTTTGAACAAACTCAAGAGAAACAAAAATAGGTATTAAACCTTCTTTATACTCTCAACATTATATTCTCTCTTAACCTGTTTTTTAATAGTTTTTATTTATACCTATATATCTAGATAATATTTTCTTTTGTTTACAATCCCTTTATATTATATGAATTTGTAAACGGATTATTTGTTCTACTAAAAATTAAAAAATATAATATCTATTAAAATAAAGTTGTTAAGATTGCATATATAATATTATTTGTTTTAAAGTTCTATTATAGTTTTATCCTCTAAAGACATTTTTTAAAATTAAAAGAAGAACGGTTTTATCTTTAAATTTTTTTTGAAAAGTTAAAAAAGAAAAATATGTTTACTCTCTTAAACTATGTTAATAAGAACATTTTGCATACTATCTTTACAAGTTCAAACCACTAAAAAACTTATTTCATTCACTATCTATGCTTGATGTCTAAGTTAAATTTCAACAACTTTAAATAAAATTATCAATATTTAGAGATGTATACAAAATTTGAATTGCTCACACTAGAACAAAAGTATCATTTAATTAAGATAATAATTTTCTATAATTTTAAAATACTTAACCTATACTTAAGTGTTTTGTTCCTGCTACCCAACAATAGTCTCATATAGTTACTTCCTCCACCCAAAAATTTCTTATCTCACCAACCAGAACATCGTTTTAACATTTCATATTAGACCATCCGAAAGGTAAAAATTGTTAAGGTGAAAGAAAGAACAACCATAGTTCTTTTTAGAAACTTGTTTGGTTTGCAATCAAATAATGAGAAACTAATGTAAGAGCCTCTTTTCAGAAACTACTTGAACAACTTTGATTGAACTTCAAAATTTGAGTCACAAGCTCATCCACATTTAAAATTCAGAAACTAGTATGCAACTAAAGAGTAAATTCCAGCACAAAAAGGGATTTTTATTTCACTCAACCAGAATACAAAGGAAATGTAAGAAGAATATTGCATTGCTTAGGAAAACAGTTCCTATCATTATGGGAACATAAACACATTAGCCCAAGAAACCAGCATCAAACTACCTCGGCCCCCATTGCTTCCTTCAATTCAACATGACACAAGCACGTTAAAAAAACAATTTCAAAAAAGAAAATACAAAACAAAACATCATACTAGGTGTCTGTGTAGATGAATCGCTGGGGGCTACATTTACTTACAGGCTACATTGTGTTAGAAAGTGGAAGTAGAGGGTTGTGGAGTCTCCCCATGAAGTTTACGAAAATCAACTAGTTTACCTCTAACAATTCTTAACCAGTTTGGAGGGTTGACAAATTATCCCTCAACTGTTAAAAAGTATTATTATTCATTGTAGACACAATATGACCTATAATAGTACAATAGTTGAAGAAATAACAATTAAAGGATACAACAGTGTCTATACTTCCTAGGCAAGGAAGACTAGAATTATATTATATTTCTCAGAAAGTAAGTCACATTCAAAGCATTTGCCACTGTAACAGAGGGTAAAGTTTACTACAAGCAAATCATCATCAATTCAAATGCAACAAACACTAATGCAGCGAGGGGCTTTTACCGCGATTATTTTTCACTATAGGTCGCAGTTTACGAACCGCGGCATATTCAGCCGCAGTAGTAAGTCAAAGACTTTAGGTCGCGGTTACAACCGCGGTATATAAGTTTCATAACATGCCGCGGTTGTCCAATGAACCGCTGCCTAAATCCTTTTTTTAAAAAAAAAAATTGTCCACTATATGTCGCGGTTCAACCGCGGCATAAGACCCTGTTATAGGCCGCGGTTAGTGCAAGAACCGCGACCATATGTCTCTTTTTTAAAAAAAAAAAATTAAAACGAAACACTATATGTCGCGGTTCAGGTCACAACCGCGGCATATTCCCCTGCAGGTTTTTAAAA